>NC_064860.1:60956247-61256247 GCF_024139225.1 Suncus etruscus | reverse complement strand
CAGCCTAAATCCTGGCCTTCCTGGACGTTTCATCAGATTGGTGTCTCTCGAGAGAATCAGAGAGAATTGGTGAAGCAGGATCATTGATGAACTGGTGATTGTGGGTGATGAATGCAGCAGGTCTGGCTTTGTTAGGGCCGGTACTGGGCTTGCCCTCTCCTCCTTTTCAGTCTGGCAGGTGCACCCATAATTTTTTATGGCTTGGTTTACAATACTTTCAAGAACAGAGTGAGTCTGTGAACCTGACTAAATGCAGACACGGTGACTCCCAAATTAAGATATAAAAACATATGAAAAGCAATACAAATGGAATCTGAGGACTGTTTCTTAGTAAAACTGATGCTTTAAGTTTGTGTACCCTCCAAACTTATATAATATTTTAAAGAAGAGTAAAGTTATATAAAACATAATCATTGTACAAAAAATGGGTATTTTTTTTTGAGATGTAATTGAGGCAATATCCATTAATTTTTTAAAGCCTTATTTTGGGATCAAGCCTAGATGCTGCTTGGTTAGGGTAATGAGTGATGGATGCTCTGTATGTGATACTTGGGATCAAATATACAGGGTCTCACTTATGCAAGGCATGTGGTTTTACTAACCCAGTTCTAGAAATAGTATTTTTACTATTTAGGAACAATATTTTTAACTGGTAAACTTTTGTTATTTGCATAAGATTTGATTTGGTGGAGCCATTGGAACTGATCACTCTTTGTTCCTTACATAATTTTGATTTGTATATACAAACATTTTATCTGGTTCCCTTAGAAATACTCCTCATCTCAGTCATTATTTTCTTCAGTATATGTGTACAGACCATATCATTGCCCTTTATTGCCTTATATTGTCTAGGTTTGTAGTTTTTTATATTCTATGCCTTTAGTGAAAACTACGAGTAGAATCATTGTTGGTGTCTATTATAAGAATAGAAATTTAATTATTTAAGGAATATAAACTGCTTATAGCCTTAAGATTTCAAAATACTTAATCAGATTTAGATGTGCACTTATCAGATTTTTCTCTTTGCAACATTTGATATTTTTGCCAATAATATAATAAACCAACCAGTTAACCCATGAACTATTTACTTTGTACTGTTATACACAGTTGTATAAATCTTTATTTCCTTATTTTTAAAATTTCCCAGATATTTTATGAGTGAGAATTTCTCACTTCTTTATATTGTATTTGAGGGAGTTACTTGAGAAGAATAGAGCCAGTTCCTATTGCCTGTGGGTGTAGGTATAAACAGTGGCATTTAAACCAAAGGTCACGTGACTCCCAAACCATGCTCTGAATCCATTCTGCTTTATTATTGCTGGCAGTATCATGTTCACTCATGTGCCTCCAAATTCAATGTACTTTTAATCTGTAATTTAGTTCTAGTACTTTTAAATGAGATGGTTTACAGTGCTTTGCTTGATCATCAATGCTTGCTTTAGATCACTAGCAGAAGGTGAATTCATAAAAAATATTGAAAAGCTTACCTGTGTTTTCTTCTGTTTTTAGAGTTGTCTACTATAGAATTAAGCTAAATGATTAAAAATTGGGGGGGGGGTTGACTACTTCTGACTTCATAAATTAGTATGATATTCTTTGAAAGTTTGGTGAGTTTTACCAAAGTAGCACCAAACATTTTAGGCCACATTGTGACTTTCTTCAATTTTCCAACTCTTCAATTTTATTTTTAATATGTTTTACAGGATCAGATTTATGTGTTCTTAAATGTTTATTTGCATAAGAAGTTTACCTTATTTTGATCTCATGTTTATTGGCCTACCACACACTTCTTCGTGTTTCACCAATCACCATATTATATTTCTTTTGATGACCCAAAAGTGTGACTCTTATATGTCTGCAATGTTATGACTTATAGACACAGTTACAGTCATTCAGCTGACCAAAGTATATTTCTCATACATATGTCGTCTCTGTCCACTAATTCTTTCTCATAACTTTTCCCCCAAAGCTTGGAATTTCTTGAGTGTTGAGAGTGCTAAAGTTGTTTATTTTTGTATTATAATATTAAAGGTAACCTTTGGAAAACTTGAGTTTGAAGTCTGGTGGCTGAAGGAAGTCAGCTTGAATCAAGGGTTTTTCACCTCCTTTTCAGGGGAGGAAGAGGGACTGAGGTTGAATTTAGTTGTCAAAGGTCAATGGCTTCATTTTACCTCTGTAATAAGACCTCCTTAAAACCCTCAAAGTTGAGCCTTTAGAGACATCTATGTTGACATATAATGAGGATTCTTAGGTAGCCCGGGAGTGGAATAGGGAAAGGGTTGGCACAGCTTGAGAGATCATGGAAGTTGCATGTTTTTTTCCCCTTTCTGTTCCCTGTTTGTCCTCCACTTGCGTTGATTTGGCCATTTATTCCTTTGGGTTTGTTATGCCATTCTAGCAAATCCATCAAACCTGGGAGACAATCTTGAAATTCTTTTAGAATCAGTTTAGTTGATTAGAAGGACATGCTAGTCCTCTGTGGCTTTTAGTAGAGAGCTGAAGTAGAGGCCCTTGGAAATAATAAAACTCTTAATTTGTGGGACCTACTACTGTTTCCTGATTAAAAAAGAAAATGTCCACATAGAGCTTAATTCTTACATTCCCTGCTACTTGGTGTCTGAGGATGGATTGTTGGTGTGGGGAAGCCTCCACACACCTGTTGGAGTTGAGTCTAAAGCTCAAATCCATGCTAATAGGATGCATAATTATATATATGTATGTATGTATATATATATATATATATAAAGATATACATGCATATGTACTTAGTTTTAATTTTAAGAATTTTTCTAACACAATATCTAAAGTACATTCATCTTTATTTTCTACTAAGAATGTTAAAGTACCCTTTGTAACTATTTCAACCATATTCTATTAACACTTGATTTGTTGTTGTTCCTGGAGTGAGTTAGGGTGCTGATTTAATTTTATTAGTGCAAATTACTGCTTTTGTCAGTAAACTGACATCTCTCATATATGACATTTTTTTTTTCCTTTGCTTTTCCCCCCTTCATTTTGTGAGTAGCATTTTTACCTTCACTGCTGTAGGTTTCTAATAATCTCTATTATTACTAGATTGGTAAACTTTGTTCCAAGATGTCATGGCATTTTATTCTTAATTAGAAACTTAAAAAAAATGACCATTTTCTCTGAGAAACACTTTTAAGTATTTTAAATTAAATTTATTGATCAATATAGTTCCCAATATTTATGATTGTGAACTGTGAATAATTATTACCAAGGCCATATATTCTTTTATAAACCATTATTGGGAAGGTTTGCTCCAGGAATCCGGGAAGGGAGATAGGTAGTTTGTTAGCTCTGCTCTGCATGCTAGGTCCTAAAAACTTAGGCAATGAACTTTTTTTCTTTTATTTTTTGCCATGGACCTATCCTTGCCTCCAATTTCAGGAAACATACCACATCCATTTTTTTTCTATCTTATTGTGCTTAGCAGAATATAGCTAGAAGGGTCTTTTTTGACAATAGAATCCATTTTTGCCTCTAGAGTTTCATTAATAGTGACTGCTATTTGTGGCATTTTTTTTTTCCTCTTCAACTGTAGAAGGTGCGAATGGTGATAGCCCATAATAACATTTTGTCTTTCATATGAAAAAGACCAGATTTGATTTGTGGAAAGCCACTTTTGAAAGGTCATTTTGCAATGTGGGCAAGTAAATGGTGTGAAAGTTGAATTTATAAAAGGATCCTTTTGTTTGGGGGACAAACTAGGTATTCATTTCTAAGAGTATCTGTTTTTATTTTTGTCTTTGACCCTGGAGCCACCAAAAGCTTTTTATTGCCCAGCAGTACATACAGTCTTGTGATAGAGATCAGTCTCATGGTGTATATGGGATAGCTTCATTATCTGCTGAAATTGTGCAATGCTCTGCATAACTTAACACTTAATATTTTAAGAATTTAAGGTGTTCTTAACAATCTCAGGTGATTTATTTGCATTCATTGTTTGAGGACAACTGAAGAAATTAATGAGCATTCTTGAAGATAAGAGCATCTTTAGCATTTGTATAAATGATAGCAGTCCCCCCAAATGTAATTATTACTGTAATCCACTTACCACTGAAGTAATCATTGTAACAAGTAACAAGGAAATTACCACAGAAGTAATCTTTGTGCACATACTGTTTCAGGTGCACTGACATTATTTTCTGTCAGAACACTAGTTCATTCATACTTGTGGATACATCAGAATTTAACCCTTTACTATTGGTTACTTTTTAATCCTTTAAGTATATTTATGGACCATTGAGACTTGTTCTTTGAAATGGCATTTATTGGGGGCCGGAGAGTTAGTATGGAGGTAAGGCGTTTGTCTTGAAGGACGGTGGTTCTAATCCTGGCACTTCATATGGTCCTTCGATCCTGCCAGGAGCGATTTCTGAGCATAGAGCCAGGAATAACCCCTGAGCACTGCTGGATATGACCCCCCAAAACAAAACAAAACAAAAAACAAAAAAGAAATGGCATTTATTTTTCTTGAATGATGCTGCTTTTGGGTTATTTGACCAGTGTTTATTTTTAAATTCTTTATAGCCTAGATATTAACACCCCCACACCCTCTACCCCCAGTTTATGTGTTTTGCAAACAAGGTTTTTACATTGTTTTGCAATTCAGCTCTATTTCATTTAGATTTAAACTTTCGCATATAGTTTTGAGTGGTATTCAAATTATATTTTCTCTTCCGGGAAGATCTTCCTCTCTACTTTTACTCTTGATGACAGTGTGTTTTATCTTTCCTTAGTACTGTTATACAGAAAACAGGTCTTTGAGACTCACCCTTGTATTAAAATATTTTTTATCATTGTTTCACCAAAGCTTGAGTTAACAAGGCATAGATTTGTTATGCTCTGTTATATTACTCTTATGCACTGAAACATAACATTGATAAAGCATGATAACTAGCATATCTAAAACTAAGGTTAATTTAATTTGACAGATGGTCATACTTTACAGAAGTTAACTTGACACTTGCATCTCAGCTAAGAAATATTAATTCTGATATTGGAAGTAGGTTTTATTGTGGCTGTTGTCCATATTACACCTGTGACTTGCTAGTCAGTTTATAATCATTTTCTTAAAGTAGAATTTTTAGCCCTTTTGTGGTAAAGTCGTCATAGGTCATTTGATCATCATTTATATATATATATATGTATGTATATACACATATATACATTTTTACTATAGCCTTGCAAATAAAATGCTATTGTTGTAATGTCACTCAAGAAGAATTAAGAAAGCTGTCATTTAGAGTGGAACACTTATTGTGAATAAGAGGCCACAAGTAAAGCTTACATTTAACTTGCTTTAAAAATGATCATTTATTAGGTCTTGTGAGTTTATTGTCTGGTGGACATATCTTAGAACCTGGGAAATCAAGAGAGTGAATGAGATATTGCTTGTAGCGTGATAAATGCCTTTGTATACACAATGCAAGTATTTATTGGAGGAAAATGGTCTTATAGTTATTGTTGTCTCCTATAGGGTTGTTGTACTGAAGCTTTAAAACTGTAATGCCAAGTATTTGAAAACTTGTTACAAGTATAAAGAAGTTGAGAATTTTGGGATAAAAGGAAAGTAACAAGGAGGCTTAGCTAACTAGTTCAGCTTTCTCTCAAGTTCATCAGCTTTTACTCTAAGAATTTTTTTTTTTTTTTTTTTTTTTTTTTTTTTTTTGGTTTTTGGGCCACACCCGAGGGTACTCAGGGGTTACTCCTGGCTGTCTGCTCAGAAATAGCTCCTGGCAGGCAAGGGGGACCTCCCCTTTTTTGGCCACACCCAGTTGGCCACACCCAGCTCTGGGCTCAGCACTCAGAGATCCCTGTTGGCAGTACTAGAGGGACCATATGGGAGGCCAGATTGAACGCAGATTGGCCTCATGCAAGACCTCATGCAAGGACTTACCCTTAGTCAGATCTCCAGCTCATATTTTGAATACTCTTTTTGTTTTGTTTTGTATTTTGGGGCCACACCTGATGATGCTCAGGGGTTACTCCTGGCTATGCGCTCAGATATTGCTCCTGGCTTGAGGCTATATGGGTCACTGGGGGATTGAACCGTGGTCTGTCCTAGGCTAGTGCGGGCAAGACTTACTGCTCTGTGCCACTACTCTGGCTCCAAACTTTGAATACTTTTATTTATTTATTTTGGTTTTTTCTTTTTTTATAGTTATCTTTATTTAAACACTGTGATTACAAATATGATTATAGTTGTATGATTACAGTCATGTAAAGAACACCCCCCTTCACCAGTGCAACATTCCCACCACCAATTTCCCAGATGTCCCTTATCCCCACCCCTCCCACACCTGTACTCGAGACAGGCTTTCTACTTCCCTTATTTATTCACATTGTTATGATAGTTTTCAGTGTAGTCATCTCTACAACTGCACTCATCACTCTATGTGATGAGCTTCATGTCATGAGCTGCACCTACCAGCCCTCATTTCTCTTGTCTCTGAGATACTGTTAAAAATGTCTTTCATTTTTCTTAAAGCCCATAGATGAGTGAAACCATTCTGCATCTTTCTCCCTCTGACTTACTTCACTCAGCATAATCGATTCCATGTACATCCATGTATAGGAAAATTTCATGTCTTCATCTCTCCTGACGGCTGCATAGTATTCCATTGTGTATATGTACCACAGTTTCTTTAGCCACTCATCTGTTGAAGGGCATCTTGGTTGTTTCCAGAGTCTGGCTATTGTAAATAGTGCTGCAATGAATATAGGTGTAAGGAAGAGATTTTTGTGATTTTTGTGTTCCTCAGGTATGTTCCTAGGAGTGGTATAGAAATAACAAAGCTGAGAGCAGAAATCAATGAAATGGAAACCCAAAAAACAATCCAAAGGAGCAACGAAAGCAAAAGTTGGTTCTTTGAAAAAATAAACAAGATTGATAGACCATTGGCAAAACTCACAAAGCAATAGAGAGAGAGAAACTTGATAACGCGTATTAGAAATAAAAAGGGGGAGATCACTACAGATACTGCAGAGATTCAAAGGGTATCAGAGAATACTTTGTGAAACTCTATGCCACTAAATATGAGAACCTGGATGAAATGGATAAATTTTTGAACTCATATAACCTTCCACAGTTGAATAAAGAAGATGTAGCATATCTAAACATCCCAATCACTATTGAGGAAATTAAAACCGTAATCAAAAATTTGCCCCAAAACAAAAGCCAGGCTCTGATGGATTCACGAATGAATTCTTTCAAACCTTTTAAGAGGAACTACTACCAATCCTGGCCAGGCTCTTTTATGAAATTGAAAAAAACAGGAACACTTCCAAATAGCTTTTATGAAGCCAACATTACCTTAATACCAAAACCAGATAGGGATGCTGCCAAAAAAGAAAATTACAGACCAATATCCCTGATGAACACAGATGCAAAGATCCTCAACAAAATCCTGGCGAACAGGATTCAGTGCCTCATCAAGAAGATCATTCACTTTGATCAAGTAGGTTTCATCCCAGAAATGCAAGGCTGGTTTAACATCTGTAAATCTATCAACATAATACACAACATCAACAACAAGAAAAATAAAAATCACATGGACATATCAATAGACGCAGAAAAAGCATTTGATAAGGTTATTTTGGTTTTTGGTTTTCACACCTGGCAGTGCTCAGGGGTTATTCCTGGCTCTCCGCTCAGAAATTATTCCTGGCAGGCTCGGGGGATCATATGGGATGCCGGGATTAGAACCTCCGTCCTTCTGTGTCTAAGGCAAATGCCTTCCCACTGTACTATCTCTCTGGCCCGATACTTTTATTTAAATTATTGACATGTGGGCTATATATGATAGTAAATATGACTATGAAGAAATGAAAGACTGTTTTAAGTTTGTAACACTGGGGCATTCCCATGGTTTATATAATAGTCTTTGGTCTTGGTAGTGAGATTGTGTCCAAGTCACACTTTGGTTTCTAGGCTTAAGTTTAATGGATTTATTAAATCCCCTCATAAACTTGTTTCATTATATTTCTACTAGGTCCATTCATCCACTCATCTCATTTTCATGACCATCCATTTGTTTTGAAAGATGTTGAGAAGTAAATAACATATAAAGCTTGTAGATAGTTTTAGTAGTAGAACAAGTAGCACCATATATGATGTAAGAAATTAAACGAGATCTTTTTGGATAGACTAGTAAAACCCAGGAGAGAATCAAAGAATTGGATTGCCCTCATAGAGGAACTAATGGTTCAAATGAATTTCAGAAGAGGGATTGGCAGAATGTCATAAGTATCCAAAAGGACATGAGCACAAAGAAATAGAATTAAAACAATTTCATATCTTGTTATTTGATTGCAGCTTTATTTGGCTAACTTATAATAAGTATTTTGATTACTATCTGATTTTTGCCAGAATTCTTACAAGCTTTGAGATTTACTGACTTTTATATGCTAATGAGATTACTTCTGTTTGGGTAACTGATTTATAGATTGGATTTGTACCTCAAACACACACATACAACAACAAAAACAACAACAACAAATAAAAAATCCTAAAACAAATTGTTGTCATTGGTGGATTAAAATTTTCTGTTGCCTCTCATTTTTAATTCTCTATGAGTGGATGGAGGGCAAGAGCTTTCATCAGTCATACTTAAGAGTGAAATCTCTGATGTCTTGTAGATTTGATGTAAGTGCTAGGTAAATGCTAATTTTTGAAGAAAAAAAGAATGGAGTTGTGTACAATGATTAGTTTCTCCTTTCCTTTTGCCTTCGGGCTTTATTCTTTTAGTATAGAATTGTATTACAAATACATTGTTAGAATACAAAAATTGCTTTTAATGAATTTGTATTTGTAAGGATCCAATTGTGATACAAACCATATAATCACTTGAATTGAGAAAATTAAATATACAGGATCATTGACTAGTAACAGATAATTTTCTATTGAAGGATAATCAGACTGCCAAAGAATAAAGGATTAAATTTGGGAGAACCTTCCTCAAGCCAGCAGAATGAAATTCAGTTCTTGGAGCTTGAACCCACTGAATGGGAGAAAGTTTGCTTAGGACCTCAGGCTGAGACTCTTATTTAGAGAACTTTTTCCCTGAAATTTAGAAAAGAAAGTAGTATAGAACTTTACTTTATCACACATAATATTATATTTATTTGATGACAAACACTAGACACTAGGGAAAACCACTGTCTGAAAAATATGATTTTAATTGGCATGGCCCAAAGCTGTATTTGATTTAAAGAAAAGTTACATTATTTTTGTGTACAAAATATCTCACAACACACCATAGTTTACAAAGTTGCTAACTGGGGGCTGGAGTTGTGCACAGGACACTTGCCTTGCACTTCCTAATTTAGGACTGACCGAGGACCACGTTTCAATCCCACTGGCATCCCATATGGCCCCTCAATCCCTGAGTGATTTCTGAATGCTTAGCCAGGAGTAACCCCTGAGCGTCACCAGGTGTGGCCGAAAAACCAAACCAAACCAAACCAAACCCAAACCAAAACAATCTAAAAGACCAAAATAGCTAACAGTATGATTGTTTCTAACTTTCAGTGTTCCAACTCTGATCCCACCAACCGTGAAACATTCCGACACCCTTGCCCCAATTTCCCACCCAACCCAATCCTACATCCTTGGCAGGCCCTTTTCTGCCTGAACAAATAGAAGTTTTCTATTATATTTTTAAACCAATAACATAAATCAAATATTATTGTATCAATGTAGGGTCATGTCCTACAGTTTAAGAAGTTAGGATTAAGATAATTTTTGTTTTATTTTAATATAAAGTATTTAGTTTTTTGGACTGAAGTCTAATTAGGAAGATAAGGAAACTAGAGATGCAAAGATCTATTTAGACAAGAGGTATATTAGGAATCAATCAGATTAGTAATATTAAAGCAATTTAAATATAATAAGTTTCAGACATATCAAGAGCATATTTTGATCAACTTAAGTTTTGTTTAGCCCTAATCCTTTTTAAGATAAGGAACTCAAACTTTATAAAACAGTCTTGGGCCAGAATAGTAATACAGTGGGTTGGATGCTTGCCTTGCAGAGGGCTGACCAAAGTTTGATCCCTGGCATCACATATATGGTCCTCTGAGCCCCACCAGGCATAATTCCTGAGCACAGAGCCAAAAGTGATCCCTGAGATTGCTAGGTATGGTTCCCAAACCAGAAACAAAACAAAAGTAAATTAAATGGCACTCATAAAATATTTTTAAAGGTCAATTTTTATTATTAAAATGTTTTGATTTTTATAGAAACTGTTTCAGGGTGTTAGGTTTATATTTGGTCTGAAATGTATTTGATTCACTGATTTTAGTTTATAGTGTTTTGTAATGTTTTTGGCATAAAACTGCACTTAGAGTTTGAACTTTATTGGGGACGTAGCGAGCATGTAGATCATTGAAGAGCAGGAGCGACAGTAGGGATTAAATGTAGGAAGGGTCTCTGGTAGAAAGGATAGAAATAAACATTGACGACAA
This sequence comes from Suncus etruscus, assembly GCF_024139225.1. Classification (NCBI taxonomy): domain Eukaryota; kingdom Metazoa; phylum Chordata; class Mammalia; order Eulipotyphla; family Soricidae; genus Suncus; species Suncus etruscus. The sequence continues at coordinate 61,245,756 of NC_064860.1, read as the reverse complement.
ACTGAAAATTATTCTGTTTTTTTTTTTCCTGTTACCCATAAAGTTTCATCTCTTCCCACCTCTTTCCTCTTTTTAACCTTTGTCCCTATTCATTTGGGCTACATGAATGGTTAATATTGTAGCTCTGAGATTCTAGAATATTATAGGATGACATAAAAAGTCAGGCATTTCTAAACATAAATGTAAATGGCAAAGAATCACAAAACCGAAAGTAGGACATATTTAGCCTTTGAGTGCATGCCTACCACGTGCTGGGCCAGTTCTGATTCCTGGTACCACATTGTCTCTTCAGAATTCAGAGGTGTCACCCTGGCACCACAGTGCCTGAGCAGTGCAGTCTTGGCTCCTGTTCCCGAACCTGTATGGTCAGGAATTACATGTGGGGACCCAGGCCTTTTGAGCACGGCTAGGAAGCAACCCAGTAAAAAAGAATGAGTTTTTCTTTATTTTTACAGTTCAGTAAAAGTGTATGATTTGAAAAGAACAAAATCTAAAGCACTTTTAACACCCCCAGCCAACAGCCGAAACAAAACAAAATGAAATTTTAATAGTCTTGATGCTGCCAATAGAAAATTTAGGATTTCAAACTATTATTCATGATGTGAATACATAGGCAATTAGCATTTAAACATTATTGTATTGCACACTCACGAGGGGGATAAAAATTACTGGAAGTCAGAAATGAGGGTTTGTGTGAAATCTTCCATACCTTGTAGGAGAGCATAGAAAGTTTGCTTAGCATGTAGGCCTGATGTATGTTTGCTTCTTGTTTCCATCTCTTAATAATTAATAAATTATTACTTGAAAATATTTTCAACTCTGCAAATTCTGCAAATTTTGTTGTGTTTATATGTTTTTTTAGTACTTAAGTGTCTGACCACCCTATACAGATACTGTGCTTGAAGCCATAAATTTAAGGATGAGAGAGAACGAGAGGTAGTTTGTTTTCTCTTGGGCCTTGCAGTCTGTTGATTAGCTATAATATAGTATAATCTTCGGTATTAAGAGAGCCTCTCTTCTTAATAGAAAGAAGGCTTTTGAATATATGAAAACCTTTGAATTAGATGTTTTATTAACCAGTTATTATGGTAGCAGGAAGAAGAAAACAAGGTAAGCCATGACAAGTGTCACACAGTAAAGGAAAATTCCCTCAGAGGCCAGAGATTGTCCAGTTTTTAGGAAAATAAAAAATTCTTCCTTAAAATTGTAGGTTAAAAATAATAGACTCGGGAATTAGGTTTGGGGATTTTGAGAGCTATATGTAGTATATAAGTACCTGGGATTATTTGTCAGTGAATTCTGGAAATTTCTTCTGGTAAGAGATAACATGAACTAGTGCAGCATTATCAAGTGAATGCAGAAGGTTTTTGTCAAAACAGATAAATGTTTGGTCAGAGTCCATTAAAGCAGCAGCATTAATTAATGCCTTCTATTAATTAATAGTGCTTACTGTTCATTTGTCTGGCAGAACCTCAGTGCATTTAGTTCTGAAGTTAGAAGTACCTTCAGATTCATTTTTCTCTCCTCTGAAATTAGAAAATTTGTCACTAATTTTAATCCTATTTGGGGTAGTTTTACCTGCCACTGCTCCTAGGTAACCATTGCTTGATGGGCTATGTAGTACTGGGGATTGAACACAGGATCTATGTGTGCCAGAAAAAGTTCTCCAGCTCTCTTAGCTTTCTTCCTTAATCTTGTAGCTTGTTTTAAGGATTTGTCAGAATTGCTTACTTTTTCTCTTGATGCAAAGAACCATTAGATTTCTTATCTTTGCATTGAGACTTTATTATATTATTTGTAAATTCAGTTAAAGAAATCAGTGACTGACTTACTCTGAGTCACTTATGTTATCCTGTAACATAAAATGATTTCCTGCTTTGTTAGCAGTATTCTAGCTTTCTTGTATTATTATTTGAGTATTTCTGGTCAATGTGTTAGTGGATTTTGTGCTTGGCTCGCATTTCTTTCACTGCATTTTAAGTCTCTGCTATTAAATATCAAAATAGAGAAAATGATAGAAAGGGTATAGGACTTTCAGTTTAAAAAATGGTTTTATTCCTGTCTAATTAAACTTTGGAGACTAGCCCTTAATGAGAGTTAAGTGTTAAAGTAGGTGTGTGTGTGTTTATGTGTGTGTGTGTGTGTGTTTATGTGTGTGCGTGTATATACAAGCTTGGGTATATTAAATTAAATTATATACTCGAAACATTTAAAGTGATGCACATCAAGAAGAAAATTAATGCTTATTTTTTGGTATAAACAAGTAATTTCTTTGTATCTCCCAGGAGCCCTACTAATATTTAATTTTATTTATTCATTGATGAATATTCATGCCATTGGAAATAAATAGGGAAGGAATTATTTTTGCAAAATCTACTGATCCATATAATATTTTAGGGGCATGGGTGTGACACAGCCTTGTAGAGTTCTGATTTAGATACTTGGCACTAGAAGGAAACTTCTTAATTTTCATATTGAATAACCAATAACTTTTTCTCTGAAGTGTATAATATACTGTATTTTGGACATCATAGGCACTTAAGAATATCTTTGTTAAGTAAAACTAACATTGATAAAACTAACTCTGAAGTCTATAGCTAGCTAGTCTTAGAATGTATGTTTATTGTTTTTTTGTAATATTTGCAAGGCACAAAACCACTTTGGATATTTTGTCTTGTTCTTCTTTTTTAGAAACAAATGCTTTTTTGGGGGGGGTCACACCCAGCTTTGCTCAGGGGTTACTCCTGGCTCTACACTCAGAAATTATCCCCAGCAGGTTCGGGGACATTATGGGATGTCGGGATTCGAACCACTCCTTCTGCATGGAAGGCAAATGCTCTACCTCCATGCTATTTCTCTGGTGCTCTCTTGTTCTTCTTAGTTCAGCAGTATGAATGTGTTGTACCTACCACCTTGTACTGCAGTGGGTAGAAAATCTATATACAGGAAACCTCAGAGTTCAGAAAAAGAGCTCCAGAAAGGATTTGCATTATATTGTTAGACATGGAAATTGTCCAAGGAGGAGTCAAAAGGATTTCTCAGGACAATTTCAACTGAGGATAAGATGTGTGACAGACCATCTGTTTGGTGAATAGGGAGGTGCAAACTTTGAAATGAAGACCAGTGCTTTACTAACAAGAAGAAATAACAATGCACACAAAAAATTGTAATTACAGAAAATGAAGGCACTTATTACAAGACAGGAGACAGATGGAAGATCTAAGAACAGAGGAGGAAACTTGACAAATATGATGGCTTATCTTCCATAAACTTAAAACTTTTTTCATTACACATATTTTGATCTCTTTTATTGTTCATTTAATTTAGCTAAGAGTATTCTTGCACTGTTTTTCCTTGCCACTCAGTTTTTCCCCTTGTATTCATTTTTTTCTTTAATTGATTTATTTCCAGTCAAAATTAATGAGATCATTAATTATGTTCGGAATATGTCTGGGTTGTTTCTTATAAGACCTGGAACATCTTTACATAAAAACAAAAACAAAAACAAAAAAACCCCTAAATACTAAACAGTTCGAACCAAACCTCAATGATACTGATTCTTTCTTTACTCAGTATTCTTAGAGCACTCAGTTATCTGTGACCGTAAGGAGTGTGCTGCCTACATCATATAGACAATGAATACCACCACAACACGTAGAAAAACCCACAATACAAGTGTGACAATGGGGAAACAACGCAGGCCAGCATCAGACATAGAGAATGAAGATGACAATTCTGAGGACCAGATAATGACTGAACAACTAATCAAACTCTCAGATAAGGACTTTAGACTAGCAATATGGAAGGTGCTCAACAGACTCCAAGAAACCATGGATCGAGTTGAACAGAACACTAATAAGAACCAAGAAAATATGAAGGCAGAAATCACAAAACTCCAAACTGAAATAACATGTCAACTAACAGGACTGAAAAAGTCAGTAAACGAAGTGAATGACAAAATGGATAAGCTCTGGGACAGGGTATCAGAAGCTGAGAATAGACTTGGTGCTGTGGAAGATGAGATACATAACAATTCCATACAGCAGGAGAGATTGGACAAAAAACTTAAAGCAAATGAGCAGACAATGGAAAAATTAGTCAAAGAATGGGAACAGACGAAAATAGAAGTCTATGATAAGATCAACAGAAACAACTTAAGAATCATTGGAGTCCCAGAGACCCAGGAAGAAAATTTCCAGGAAGAATCAATGGTCAAGAACATCATTAAAGAGAAACTTCCAGAGCTAAAGAATATATGTGATCAAATCCTGCATGCCCGAAGAGTACCAACCAAAAGAGACCCCAGAAAAACCACCCCAAGACACATCCTAGTCACAATGACAAATCCCACAGATAGAGACAGAATTCTGAAAACAGCAAGATCAAAAGGGGAAATCATGTTCAAGCAAGCTTCCCTGAGATTTACAGCAGACCTGTCACCAGAAACGCTCAATGCCAGAAAGCAGTGGTGGGATATTGTGACAAGACTGAATGAAATGAATGCTTCACCCAGAACACTATACCCAGCAAAACTCACTTTCCGGTTTGATGGAAGAATACATGGTTTCACAGACAAAAAACAGCTCAGAAACTTCACAGACACAAAACCAGTCTTAAGAGAAAAACTGAAAGACCTAATCTAAGACAAGACTACCCAAAAGACACACCAAATTTTGAAATAAAGATGGCGTTAAATCCCAGGACAATTCTTTCTCTCAACGTCAATGGACTAAATGCACCAGTTAAGAGACACAGAGTGGCTAAATGGATCAAAAAACTCAATCCAAGCTTCTGCTGCCTACAAGAAACGCACCTGAATAGTCAGAACAAACATAGACTCAAAATAAAAGGCTGGAGAAAAGTTATCCAAGCAAACAACACCCATAAAAAAGCTGGAGTGGCCATACTAATATCAGATAATGCAAACTTTATACTCAGGAAGGTTGTAAGGGACAAAGACGGACATTTTATATTAATCAAGGGGTACGTAGAGCAGGAAGAATTCACTCTCCTAAACATATATGCACCGAATGAGGGGCCAGCAAAATATTTAATACAACTGTTGACAAATCTGAAAAATAATATCAACAACAACACAATAATTGTGGGGGACCTTAACATGGCCTTGTCAACACTGGACAGGTCAACCAGACTGAAACCCAACAAGAATATACTAGACCTGAGGAGAGAAATGGAAGAAAGAGGCCTAGTGGATATATATAGGACACTCCATCCCCAGAAACCTGGATACACATTCTTCTCCAATGTACATGGGACATTCTCCAGGATAGACTACATGCTGGCACATAAAACATACCTCCATAAGATCAAGAGAATAGAAATTTTGCAGACTACCTTCGCTGACCACAAGGCTCTGAAATTATTTGTGAACTCCAAAGGGACTCAGAAGAAACGCTTTAACACCTGGAAGTTAAACAGCCTCATGCTCAATAACCAGTGGGTCCGAGATGAAATCAAGGAGGAAATAAAAAGGTTCCTGGAAACAAATGACAATAAAGACACAAACTCTCAGAACCTATGGGACACAGCAAAAGCAGTACTGAGAGGAAAATTTATAGCTTTGCAAGCACACATCAGGAAGGAAGAAGGAGCTTACCTGAGTAGCTTAATGACACAGCTAATAGAACTAGAAAATGCTCAACAAAAGGACCCAAGAACAGGAAGACAGAAGGAAATAACAAAGCTGAGAGCAGAAATCAACGAAGTGGAAACTCAAAAAACAATCCGAAAGATCAACGAAAGCAGAAGTTGGTTCTTTGAAAAAATAAACAAGATTGATAGACCACTGGCAAACCTAACAAAGAAAGAGAGAGAGAGAAACTTGATAACTCGTATCAGGAATGAAAAAGGAGAGATCACTACTGATATGACAGAGATTCAAAGGGTAATCAGAAACTACTTTGAAAAACTCTACGCCACTAAAAATGAGAACCTGGAAGAAATGGATAAATTCTTGGACTCTTATAATCTTCCACGGTTGAAGGAAGAGGATGTAGCATATCTAAACACCCCCATCACTATTGATGAAATTAAAACAGTAATCAAATGTCTGCCGAAAATCAAAAGCCCAGGTCCAGATGGATTCACTAATGAATTCTATCAAACTTTCCAAGAGGAACTACTGCCAATCTTGGCAAGACTCTTTCATGAAATTGAACAAACAGAAACACTTCCAAATAGCTTTTATGAAGCCAACATCACCTTGATACCTAAACCAGACAGAGACGCTACCAAAAAAGAAAATTACAGACCAATATCACTGATGAATGCAGATGCAAAGATCCTCAACAAAATCCTGGCAAATAGGATTCAATGCCTCGTTAAGAAGATCATCCACTACGATCAAGTAGGTTTCATCCCAGGAATGCAAGGCTGGTTTAACATCCGTAAATCTATCAACATAATACACAACATCAATAACAAGAAAAATAAAAACCACATGATCATATCAATAGATGCAGAGAAAGCATTTGATAAGGTCCAACACCCATTCTTGATCAAAACTCTCAGCAAGATGGGAATGGAGGGAACCTTTCTCAATATAGTGAAGGCCATCTACCACAAGCCAGTGGCAAATATTATCCTCAATGGAGAAAAACTGAAAGCCTTCCCTCTAAATTCTGGCACAAGACAAGGCTGTCCTCTCTCACCACTCCTATTCAACATAGCACTGGAAGTACTTGCTATAGCGATTAGGCAAGAAAAGGATATCAAGGGAATCCAGATAGGAAAGGAAGAAGTCAAGCTCTCACTGTTTGCAGATGACATGATACTCTACTTAGAAAACCCTAAAGACTCTATCAAAAAGCTTCTAGAAACAATAGACTCATATAGCAAGGTGGCAGGCTACAAAATTAACACACAAAAATCAATGGCCTTTCTATATACCAATAGTAATAAGGATGAAATGGACATTAAGAAAACAACCCCATTCACAATAGTGCCACACAAACTCAAATATCTTGGAATCAACTTGACTAAATATGTGAAGGACCTATACAAAGAAAACTATAAAACTCTGCTCCAAGAAATAAGAGAGGACACACGGAAATGGAAACACATACCCTGCTCATGGATTGGCAGGATTAACATCATCAAAATGTCAATACTCCCCAAGGCATTATACAGATTTAATGCCATCCCTCTAAAGATACCCATGACATTCTTCAAAGAAGTGGATCAGACACTTTTGAAATTCATTTGGAACAATAAACACCCTCGAATAGCTAAAGCAATCATTGGGAAAAAGAATATGGGAGGAATTACTTTTCCCAACTTTAAACTGTACTACAAAGCAACAGTTATCAAAACAGCATGGTATTAGAATAAGGATAGGTCCTCAGATCAGTGGAATAGGCTTGAATACTCAGAAAATGTTCCCCAGAGATACAACCATCTAATTTTTGATAAAGGAGCAGGAAATCCTAAATGGAGCAGGGAAAGCCTCTTCAACAAGTGGTGTTGGCACAATTGGATAGCCACTTGCAAAAAATTAAACTTAGACCCCCAGCTAACATCATGTACAAAGGTAAAATCCAAATGGATTAAAGACCTCGATATCAGCCCCAAAACCATAAGATATATAGAACAGCACATAGGCAAAACACTCCAGGACATTACAGGCATCTTCATGGAGGAAACTGCACTCTCCAAGCAAGTGAAAGCAGAGATTAACAGATGGGAATATATTAAGCTGAGAAGCTTCTGCACCTCAAAGGAAATAGTGCCCAGGATACAAGAGCCACCCACTGAGTGGGAAAAACTATTCACCCAATACCCATCAGATAAGGGGCTAATCTCCAAAATATACAAGGCACAGACAGAACTTTACAAGAAAAAAACATCTAACCCCATCAAAAAATGGGGAGAAGAAATGAACAGACACTTTGACAAAGAAGAAATACGCATGGCCAAAAGACACATGAAAAAATGTTCCACATCACTAATCATCAGGGAGATGCAAATCAAAACAACGATGAGATACCACCTCACACCCCAGAGAATGGCACACATCACAAAGAATGAGAATAAACAGTGTTGGCGGGGATGTGGAGAGAAAGGAACTCTTATCCACTGCTGGTGGGAATGCTGTCTAGTTCAACCTTTATGGAAAGCGATATGGAGATTCCTCCAAAAACTGGAAATCGAGCACCGATACGATCCAGCTATACCACTCCTAGGAATATACCCTAGGAACACAAAAATACAATACAAAAACCCCTTCCTTACACCTATATTCATTGCAGCTCTATTTACCATAGCAAGACTCTGGAAACAACCAAGATGCCCTTCAACAGACGAATGGCTAAAGAAACTGTGGTACATATACACAATGGAATATTATGCAGCTGTCAGGAGAGATGAAGTCATGAAATTTTCCTATACATGGATGTACATGGAATCTATTATGCTGAGTGAAATAAGTCAGAGAGAGAGAGAGAAAACCGCAGAATGGTCTCACTCATCTATGGGTTTTAAGAAAAATGAAAGACACCCTTGTAATAATAATTTTCAGACACAAAAGAGAAAAGAGCTGGAAGTTCCAGCTCACCTCAGGAAGCTCACCACAAAGAGTGATGAGTTTAGTTAGAGAAATAACTACATTTTGAACTGTCCTAATATTGAGAATGTATGAGGGAAATGTAGAGCCTGTTTAGGGTACAGGCGGGGGTTGGGTGGGGAGGAGGGAGATTTGGGACTTGGGTGATGGGAATGTTGCACTGGTGATGGGTGGTGTTCCTTTTATGACTGAAACCCAAACACAATCATGTATGTAATCAAGGTGTTTAAATAAAAAAAATTATGCATTAAAAAAAAAAAAAAGAAAAGTTAGGGGTATAGCAAATGATATCCTGTACAGATTTGCAGTTTGTCTGGGGTAGCTTTTCTCAAATGTGTCTCAGCCTTCTGGCAAAGCGATTTCCTAGATTTTGTCTTTTTGTTTTGTCTTGTTTTGGGGCCGCACCACTCCTGGCTCCTCTTCACATATCACACCTTGCAATGTTCAGCTGACCTTCTCTGGTGCAGAGGATTGAACCCAGGTCAACTGCTTCGGGGCAATTAAGTGCCAGATCAACTATACTATCTCTCTGACCTGGATCTTGTTCTTAAAGATGGAGCAACTAAAGAGGACTGGTTTAGCTATGCAAACTCACATTTATTACTTTTGAGGTGTGGTAAATGTTGTCTACTAATATGCCATTGGTGAAAGCATGTCACTTGATTAAGAGTCTATAAATCTATAGATGCAAGAAGAATTGGGAAGCTAACCCCAGCTCTGTTATATTTCTGAACTTTATTTCTTTGTCTGGATTTTACCTTGTATTCATTTGATATATATGAACTATTTATTTGCCTATTTATTGTTTTTTGGGCCACACATGGTGTCACTCAGGAGTTACTCCTGGCTATGAACTCAGAAATCACTTCTGGCTTGGACCATATGGGATGCCAGGGAATCAAACTTAGATTAGTCCTGGTCAGCCATGTGCAAGGCAAACGCCTTACCTCTGTGCTATTGCTCCAGTTCCTTTTTTTTTTTTTTAATTACTTTGGCTTAATATGATTTTGTAAGGATAGAGTATATAGATTATGTAATCTTATGAAAGTTATATAGTTAGTTGAGTATGTAGATTGTATAGTAGTATGTAATCTTTATTTAAAAGTATCAGATTGTTTGACTCAAATTTTGCTTCTGGAACTACCCACATCAAAACTATTTGAAATGCTTATTAAAATACAAATTCTTTATTTTTAACCAAGACAAACCTAGAATTCTATTAATTCCCTGGGAGTGGAACCTGGGCAATTTTATTAGTAATATTTTATTAGATAACTCCTATGCTTATTCAAATTAGGAACTTCCATAATTATTCTATAGAGATATTTGAATTATTGCCACTTGCCCAATACTATAAATAATAATTAGCATCATCTGCATAAATGATTCATTTCTTTTTTTTTTTTTTTTTTTTTTTGGTTTTTGGGCCAACCCGGCGGTGCTCAGGGGTTACTCCTGGCTGTCTGCTCAGAAATAGCTCCTGGCAGGCACGAGGGACCATATGGGACACCGGGATTCGAACCAACCACCTTTGGTCCTGGGTCAGCTGCTTGCAAGGCAAACACCGCTGTACTTTCTCTCTGGGCCTAAATGATTAATTTCTTCAAGTTACTTGGTACTCTTTAATCGGATCATAACTGACTAAATAGCATATAAGTTTATGGTAGTGTGAAATATACAAATATGCTTTGGGGGGGGAATGGGTAAAAAAACAAATATGCTTTACATTTTCAATTGCATTTTATGTTCACTGAAATAATGCATTGACCTAGGAAAGAAAATCCAAAAAAAAAAATATCATCAGTTTGTATGCCAGGATTTTCACAATATAGTCATAGTTTCTTTGCCTGATATTAGTAATAATCTAAATTAAAGTAGAAATGCTGATGGAGTTGAAGGTTTATTTTTCACATTTCAACGCCATAAATTGTGCAATTTGCTTCTCATTTAACTTAGGTTTTCCTGGAGTTGTTTATTGTTAATCTTGGATATTTTCTCAGCTCCTTAAGGTTTTTATGGAAATTAAGATATACTGATGATTTAGCTAATTGCTAATGCCCATCCATTATGAATTCTTTACTCTTAGAACCCCAATATCATCTTCAGAACAGCTCTTTGGCTAAAAAGGTATATTTCCCAGACTTATTGATAGCCATGACTGGCTATGGAGCTTTGTTGTACTCAGTGAACTTTTATTAAATGGAAATCACTTGATTGCACTTGTAAAGTCATTCAAAAGATAATATTTGCTTCTTGCCCCTCGTGTTATGCTATTGATCATAACCGGTAGCAGGAGAAGGATACCAGATAAGGAGATATGAAGTGACAGACACTGATGAAATCTACACATGAAATGGGTAATCAAATAGAACGAACTTATTCTCTCATGCAGGGTTTTCTTATGAGGAAGTGCCAGTCTGCCAACCTCAAGTTTTCTTCAGTGGGGATAAAAATACATGGATATGTTGGAGCTATCACTTAGATGGGAATCTCTTAACATGGGGCTGAACATATGTACACGTGTAACTTATATAAAAGATGCATGACTAGGTTATCTTAAGTCTGGTTTTCAAATTATGTTTTCCATATTTGTAGTTTGTTTAGTTTACTCTAAATGTACATAAAATATCAAGCGTATTTGGAAATGAGCATTTTTATACTTCAAACACTCTGTGTGCAAACACTTTAAAGCTTTTTGTGGAATTCCAAATTTAAAGTTGCAAGATTAGAACAGAAAACTTATGTAACCTTGATTTTTTTTTTTATTCCTAAACTGTTTGAGAATAGGCTGCAAATCTCATTTCCTTTTACTGCTTATATATTTCAGGATATATTTCCTAAGAAAAACAATGTTTTCCTAACTGTAGTAGTTATTAAATCCAAAAATATAATACAGTAGCATTAAGAAATTATGTACATATTTCTTCAAGTATTCCTATTATATCCATGCCAGTGTTTCGTATGGGATGTGATCTGACTTCTGTCTTGCATTTAGTTGCCATGCCAATTTGGTGCTTTTAAACTGCATACTTTTTCTCATCTTTTTTGATGTAGACATTTCAAAATTAATGAACATTATTTTACAAAATGACCCTCAATTTGGATTTCTCTGTGCTCCCCGCCCCCGCCTGGTGCTTTTTTAAGATTAGATTCAGGTTATGCCTTTTTTTTTTAATTTTTTTGCAGGAATAACAGATGGCATTGTTACTTTGGCGCATCATACCTTGTCAAGATACACAGATTTTAGTTTTATCCCATTATTGAAGTATTAATTTTGATCTTAGATGAAGTGATATCTGTAGTTTCATTATAAACTTACTCTTTATCCCTTAATTTGTATGATGATAGTATGATACTTCATTTAACTATCTTAATTCTATATTTTTTGATGAAAATAATTTCTTTATTCAACCACGATGGTTATAAACATGTTCATAATTGGGTTTCAGTCATAAAATATCCACTCCCCCCTTTTTCTTTTTTGTTTTTGTTTTTGGGCCACACCCGGTAACGCTCAGGGGTTACTCCTGGCTATGCGCTCAGAAGTTGCTCCTGGCCCGGGGGACCATATGGGACGCCGGGGGATCGAACCACGGTCCGGTCCGTCCAAGGCTAGCGCAGGCAAGGCAGGCACCTTACCTCTAGCGCCACAGCCCGGCCCCTACTCCCGCTTTTTCATTTCAACTTTCTTAACATCAATATTCCCATTTTCCTCCTCCTCCACCCCCTCCCTGTTTTCAAGACTGGCATTTTATTTCTCTCTCATCATTGTCATGGTAGTTGTTAGTGTAGTTAATTTTTTTTAACTCCTCTTACCATTCTTTGTGGTAAGCTTCAGATCATGGGCTGGTCCTTTCAGTCCTTATCTCTATTGTCTCTGGATATTATGACTATTCTTTCTTTATTTTTCTTAAATCCCATAGATGACTGAAACTATTCTGTTTATCTCTCTTCCTTTGATTTATTTTACTCAACATAATAGTCTCCTAATCCATCCATGTATAGGCTAATTTAGTGACTTGATTTTTTCTTAACTATCTTAATTCTCATTAAACCTTTACCCAACATTTTTTGTCATTCATGATTTCATGTCATTCATGATAAAAAAATCTTGATTGAATTATTAGTGAAATAAAATGGATTTTAGTACAAATAAAAAGGATTTTGTGATTTAAAAGCTCTATTTATTATTTATTCAGCTTTATTAGGCTTCTTTATTTTATGGTGCTTTGGGGAACTTCTTTTAAAAAATCAGATGGAGGGAGGACTGTGATTTTTTTTTTAATTTTATATTTTTTTTGTTTTTAGACCACACCTTGTGGTGCTCATAGCTTTCTTCTGTCTCAGTGCTAAGGGGATCACTGCTGAGTAAATGCTATTTCTGCTATACTATCTCTCCTATCCCCCAGGATAAGCATCTTTAATTGAGGAAGTTTAGGATTTGATAATGTAATCCTATTCCCCTGTTCTACAGAGACCAGTAGAATACAAATAGTTCTAAAGCAAATGGTGCACATGGTTATATTACGGTTCTTTAATGCAGATTGGCTGATGAGATGGTTCTTTTCTTTAAAAGCCTTTTGGGATGGCCCTAATATGTTCTTTGCTTGTGTAATGCATAGTCTACCAAAAAAAATTTCTCTCTCTCTCTCTCTCTCTCTCTCTCTCTCTCTCTCTCTCTCTCTCTCTCTTATATATCCCTGGCACTTGGCTGCTGACTGTTCCTAGAGATGGGGAGCAATTAGGACTGTTGCCTGAGTTTTAGGTGTTGTCCTCTAGTGATATATGTGGACATATGTCTTTCTGTGTTCTTCTTTGATTTTGGTATCATACAGATCACATTTTTAAATATATATATTTTAAATATTAATCATTTTATAAACCATGGATATAAAGTTGTTCATAATATAGTTTTTTCATAGATACAATTATTCATGATTTTTCAGTCATGCAATGTACAACACCCTTAATCAGTGCACATCTAATCACTGGTATATGTAATATAATATCTTTGTTTATTTATTTTTTAGATTTAATAGTTTAATGATCTTTTCTCTTCTTTTTTTAGCATCAACAGACATTTCTGAATCAACTAAGAGAAATCACTGGGATTAATGATACCCAAATACTGCAACAAGCCCTAAAGGTATGGTCTGTTTCGTGATATCCTATTGGTCTTTTCCCTTCCTCTAAAATGCCCACCCTATTTGAAATTGAAATGAATTGAAATTGAAAGTTGAAAATTTTCAGTTATATTATATGTGTACTAGTAAAGGTACAGTAAATAAAATGAGTCTTTTCCCTATTTGCTTTATCATACATTTAATATGTAATGAAATTTCCCTATTCCCTTTGGTGCTGTTACTGTGATGACCTGGGTTTCCATGTGGTTATGGTGCTCACACGTGTGCTTAGTAGGAATCAACTCATTGTTGTTGGCTTTACACATTTGATTTTGGGTGCCCTCTATGGTTGCACATTTCAGTTGCGGAATTACACACATTGGTTTGTGGGTTGATCACATATTCTGTTTTGCCGGATTGTCTTAACACATTCAGTTGAGCGTGGGTGTCACCTGGGATCATGGTCACAGTCTCATGCAAAGAGTTTCTCTTTGCCTCTGGCTGTCCTCCAAACTCCCAGTAGCCTTTCATAGCATGACACATTGCAATTTGGTGTAAATTATCTTTTTGCAGATATGTTCAGTGATATATTGGAGTGACAGTTAACCTCTCTCCTTATGAAACACTTATATGAAATCCAGAGATGTGAATAAGAGCACTAATGATAGGTTTTGCATCAGAGCTGTAATATTTTAGGGTTGGGATGGAGGGCAAGGTGAAGTAGAGAAAGAGGAATGAGAACAGAAAATCTTAGATTTTTATATTTTTCCCTCAAGGAGATATATAAATTAGCTAATATTCAATTACTTCTACCATAAGAACATTCAACACCAAACTGTTAGTATATACAACAAATAACATGCATCATTTTGATTGTATCTTAATGATGTGCCCTCATTTTCATACAGAAGCATCCAGATGAGTCAGATAACGTGGATATGCACATTGCAAAAGATAAGGTGAATTAGAGATGGTTAAGAAAGAGAACTGCTTTATAAGGTTATTCATGCATTACTCCTAAAAGGCTAACAGCAGGATCTAGCAATTTTGCCACTACAAAAATATACACAGCTTTAGACTTTTGAAACCTGCACTAGGAGAGAGAATATTTAGTAAGTGATTTTTGAGTCTGGGTTGATTCAAAAGTTCTGTGTCATTTTTAGAAATAATTTACCTGTTGGATAATTATAATCACCATTATTATAATTAACACTGAATAAGTACTTTTTCTAAGTGGTTTATGTGGCTAACTTACTTTCATTATAACTCTGAGATAGGTATCATTTTTCTATTTCCTTTTTAAAAACGTTGTGGGACTATTTATGAAGGTGCTGGGTGTCCAGTGATGGAAATTGAACCAGAGCTTTGCGCATATGACATATATGTATTAGTCGCTTGAGTCACATCTTCTTGCCCCTTCTCTCCTTTTTTGGGGGAGGTCTCATTTGACTGCACTCAGAGATCACCGTTGGTGGTGCTAAAGGAACAGTTGCCTGGCCAGATATCAAACGGAGTGAGCCACATACTCAGCAAGTGTCTTAACTTCTCTACTCTCTCTCGTACTTTATTTCCTTAAAAAAAAAAAAAACACTAAAATTTAAAGTGACTTACTCAAGATTACAGTTTGTTGAGGTCCACAGAACTTGATTCCAAAGTGCCCTGCTAAACTTATGCTTTTACCAGAACTATTACTTTTTGTTACAGCTTTTTTCCTCTTCAGAGGATGCTAAAATAGATCTGTTTGACACATTAATGCAGGTTTGATGAAGCCACCACAATATATATAGAGTACATAAAATTGCCACACCTTAATTTTCATGATTTGTGACACTAGATAATTCCCCATTTCTTTTTAAGTCTGATAAATATGACTAAACCACACCATGTTTCTTTTTGGAAGAGCATCCTACATAGTGCTTAGGCGGGCTGGCAGTGCTCCTAGCAATACCCTCCCTGGTACTACTGGGTGCTGAGAGCTGTGAGGGTCACTTGAGTGTTGTGTGGGGAACCATGCAGTACTGGAAATTGAACCTCCTCTGCATGCTAACCATGCATGCACCATCATCCTTTGAGTCATTTTTCCCAGTCCTCTTTATGACATCCCCATCCCCCCCAATCTGAGTTCCATAATGAACTTATACCTATTACTTTTTCAGAACAAACTTGGGAAACCTCTCATAATTTTAAGCTTGGGAAACATAATAGAATATGTTCAAATAAATTGAAAAAATTTTGAATCTCCACATTTCCTTTGAGGTATATTAACTATTATTAATATTTTTTCAAAATGCTCAGATACCAGTAGCCTATTAAGGTTAAAACAGATTACTTAAACCTTAACTGGTGCCTAATATGACTATATTTAATGAGTTGACTCAATAGTCTGATGATTTACCCCAGGGAATTACAGTTTAAAGGCTCTTGTGAATCTACTTTTTGCCCTCTTAAGTGACCTTTACATTCCATATGTCCCTGTTGGATTTGATGATTACCTAAAACAATGTAAAAGGCACTTAGTGTATTTTTTGGTACATAATAAGTGTTCAGTAAATGTTTGTGATGGTCACTGAAATATATTTTAGTTAAGTGTACTTATATAGTATGTAAAATATATATTGTACTTGCGTGGTAGATAAGTCATTTAAGAATATTTAAATGACTGTCACGGAGAGCAGAGGAATATGATAGAAAGCCTTGTTGCCTTTTCAAATTCAACTCATTTTGCTGTCCTCACTAGCTACTGCACTGAAATTAGATTAGTTTGGGCTCTTAATTCTTTCAGTCGCTTTGTCCTCATATGTTGAAATCATCATGGTCTTTCTCTGTTGCCTTACATTTATTGTGATAAAAATAAAATTAGATTCTCTGCTTCTGCCACTTTTGCTCTATTTCTTTTATAGCTTTGTCCAGCAAACAACCAGCATGATCTTTTAAAAATGTCAGTTTTACTACATCATTTCTGTATAGGATCTTTCTCTGGCTTTCTGATATACTCCATATGTTAACTGAGGTTTTTAGAGCTTTCAAAGGTATACATGTTCTAGCTTCTAGAAAGGTGAATCCATTATTAATATGTGGACTTCTTATTTTGTTTCATTAAGTTATCAAGAGCTAGTATCATTTATTATTAAAGAATAAAGAATGTTAGCTGACTAAATTTCTTCTCACTTGTTTTGCTATTTCAAAATAACGAGAATTAATTATTCTAAATAAATTTAGGATGATTTTTGTGGGAACTATTGATATGCTTATAGAAGTTAATATTTAAATCAGATAGAATTATCTTTAACTGAGTACTCTCTCTAGGAGTTTCATGTGTCTCTTCATACATTAAAATATCATAATATGGCTGGAGCAATAGCACAGCAGTAGGGCATTTGCCTTGCATGCAGACAATCCTGGAGGGACCTGGCTTCATTCCCTCGCATCCCATATGGTCAACTGAGCCTGCCAAGAGCAATTTCTGAGCAAACAGCCAGGTGTAACTCCTGAGTGCCGCCAGGCATGACCCCAAAAAATAAAAAACAAAACAAAATGAAACAAACATTTCATAATATTTTGCCTAACATTTCCTTTTGCAAGTCTTTGACAGTTTCCTAAGTTTGCCTTTAGGTATGTCACCAACATACCTATTATAAGACTTTTACATTTTATTATCTTTGCAAAAATAATATTTATTTTGTTTGTTTATTTTTTTTGTTTTTGGGTCACACTTGGCAGTGCTCAGGGGTTACTACTGGCTCTATGTTCAGAAATTGCTCCTGGCAGGCTCTGGGGACCATATGTGATGCTGGGATTTGAACTGCTGTCCTTCTGCATGCAAGGCAAACACTCTACTTACATCCTATCTCTCCGGCTCGAGAAATAGTTTTTTAACTATTTATTTCATATTCTTGGATGGCAAATTGTAGGGAATATTTTGTAGTTCAAAATCTTTGTATTTGAAAAGTATATTTTAATTGGCTTTTGTATTGAAAATATGAATGTATTGGGAAGCAGAAAAATTATAGATTGACACAATCTACTACTAAACATTTTAGTAGAAAAAGTCATTGATCAAGTGTATTTTGTTTACAACTGCTCTGTAGAATTTAATTTTATAGGATAATTTTGAATTAATAAATGATTGTTATTTAGTATTAGTTGCTATAAAGGATACATATGTAATGTGTAAGTGTAGAGAGTTATTTCAAAATAGTTGATAATCCACTTCTTGATATTTGAAGGATAGTAATGGAAACTTGGAATTAGCTGTGGCTTTCCTTACTGCAAAAAATGCTAAGACCCCTCAGCAGGAGGAGACGACTTACTACCAAACAGCACTTCCTGGCAATGATAGATACATCAGTGTGGGAAGCCAAGCAGACACAAGTAAGCTCTCCTTTATTTCTTAAGATTTTGGTAAGATTGTATAAAAGTTTTTCTTGGAAATATAGTCATTTTAACTTAATACATTAATTTTTCTATATTAAACTTTTGTTTAACTTTATATTGAATTTGTTAAATATAGACATTTAAAAATTAATGTATGAATTGCAGATATATTAATTTTGTTGAGAACAGAATACAATTGTTTTGAATTTAGTGCCAAAATATAGCTGTATGAAGAGTATGTTTTTATTAATAACATCATGCATTCTTTTCCAGTTTAAGAATTTTCATTTTTTCAGTTAAATAGCATTTAATGCAGGGGTCTCAAACTCGTGGCCTGCGGGTCGTTTGCAGCCCTCCGTACAACATTTTGTGGCCCGCGGCTGGACTTTATATATTGCAGTATTCGCGATTATTCGCTTACCGAATAATTGCAATAAAAATCGCATTAGTAAGAAAAAAATCACATTAAACATTTGCACACCCCTAGCAGTTCCGTTCGGGGTATGCAAATGTTTATTGCGATTTTTTTTTCTTACTAATGCGATTTTTTTATTGCGAATATTCGGTAAACGAAATCCCTTATGCGGCCCTGCCTCACCCCGACTTTGCCTCCTGAGGCCCCCAGATAAATTGAGTTTGAGACCCCTGATTTAATGTATGTCATTTCAGAGACATTCCATGTAACTTTCATTGATTTGAAATATGTAATGATTACATGTGTCATTCATAACAGATAAAGATATCTAGTGTTTTAAGTCCTATGCTTTATGGATTCTAAATGGTACTTAGATGGTATGGTATTTATTTGATTAATCATTGGCTTATAAATTGGTAGATTTTTCCTTCTTTAATTCCCTCTCCTAAAATAAAAATTTTGGGAAAATGTTTGTCATGTAATGAATTCCCTCTTCCACTCTAAAGTAAATAAAAGCATACATATCATGCATGCATATATTAAAATGTAGGTATTTATGTTTATGCAATACAGGTTTGAAATATTTGCTTATTAGTTTGCACTTGAAAAGAATTTCTCGTTTTATTTATAGAGCTTCTCAAAGTGACATGCCATTCAAATGATGGATATTAAACATTGTACATTGTTTGCTGAAAAACAATTTAATTAAATTCTTTAGGTAATCTTAGTATTCGTTTAGAAATGATCGTAGATCAACCTAAAATGAAACTGATGACTGAGAACTTTATATTTGTAAAATAGCATCAGCTGCTTATATCCAAGTTTGAGACAAACTGTAGCATGATCCTGTTAGATATCTTGTATTTCATTTTCAACTGTGTTATGCTTCTCATGCTACACTGTGATAATATGGAATGGCTTGAAGTTCAGATCCACCAAGAGCTACTTTATTTCTCTTTCTTTGCACTTGTTTTTCCTTTCTGTCTGGAATTCTTTCTATTTCTTAGTCCTCACCCCCAACTTTAATTTCTTTGGACTTTTTAATACTGAGAATGTTACTTACTCTAAAATGTTTTCTGTAGCCTCTAGATTGGATCAAGTACTTCTCTAGTAGCAAGAATGTACTTCTGTCTTAATCAGTACTCTGCAAGTTTGAAATGACTTTCTTGTTCTTTGAACTAGCACCCTAACTATGCAAGATTATTAGCGATATCATCATCATACTCTGTCATAGTTTTCTCAAAAAGTGGTCAATTATTTGTACATTATATGGTAAAAACCATTTGAAATTGTAAAAGTATTTTTTCATAGTTGAAAATGAAAGAAGATTTGAAAACCTAGTACAAAAAGTTGCAAAAAAGAAGTAAAAATAGAGGGAGGTTTAGTATATGAAAATAAAATCTCATGTAGTTCAAGGTTCAGAAACTGGGGCATGACAAAATTAGTTAGCAAAGAGATGATTTTGACTCATAATTAATGAAAATGAAAGAAACATGAATTTGACTCACTGTGTTCAGTAGTCTAGCTGAAAGATGAAACTATTTTAGAATGATAGGTGATAACTCATAGTACTAAATTTAAACATATATAGGTATTTAGGGGAAATGAAGATTATTAAAATTGCCATAAAGAAAATATTATTTTTATCTACTTTGTGATAGTGAATATATAGTACCAAAATCAAATGTTAACACTCTTAGACACTTGATAGAAAGTAATAAAAATGTTATAGGCAGAGATTGAGACTTAAATCAGTGAGTTAGAGAGAAGCCAATTTGATTTTAGAAGGCTTTTATCTGATTTGCTGATGATTTGACAATTTTTTTTAGCACACTTCTGTTTCTGTGTATTTTAGCTCAAAAAAATTCTCTTGGGGCCGGAGAGATAGCCTTGCATACAGAAGGACAATGGTTCAAATCCCGGCATCCCATATGGTCCCTCCAGCCTGCCAGGAGCGATTTCTGAACATAGATCCAGGAGAAACCCCTGAGCTCGGCCGAGTGTGACCCAAAAAGCAAAAAACAAACAAACAAAAAAAAAAACAACAAAAAAACTTCTTTACATGAGTTTGTATTGTTAGTATGAAATGGTAGATAAATGGATTTTTTTTTTTGTTTTATTATTTCTTTGAGAGCCAGATTGAGTAAATTCCTTACTGTTTGGTTTTTTTCATCTAGACAAAGTGCCATTCTCCTAACCATTGTGCTTTTTTTGGTATTTTGTCCAAAAAGCTGGCTTGACCTGAAAAATATAGAAATTTGTTACGGTAATTGTATTGTAGTTACTGTATCAAACTGGGAAATTAGTTAATGAGATCATTCTATCATTCATTTAATTTCACCATGTCTAATAAATGTCTAAGGAATAAAACTTTTTAGGAAATAGTCTGAAACAATATATTAGGATAATAGTGTTATGATAGTTAATGGTTTAATTTGAGAAGGAGATGTCATACACTCACCAGACATTTAAAGTAGAACTCATTAAATAAGCTGAGAAGAAATTAATCGTTTACGAACTTCTGAACTTTGAAAGGGGTAGTAAAAATGTGGTAAGAATAGATTAAAATAATAACATAGAACTCTGTTGAAAAAAAAAACGGTATTAAGTTTTGAGGGAATGTAGAGTAGTGAAACAAGTAAATTTTCGAGGAATTTTTCTAGCTCAGAACCCTTTGAGCATTTTCTAAATTTAAAGTCTGTTATAACCAAGGCTAAAACTTGACAAAAGCCAGACTGGTTTGCTCAATGTGTTTTTTATTGTGTTGCAGTACTGACAATACATGGTATTAAATGATAAATGTATTCAGTACTAAACAGCTATTTACAGTTGAATTCACTTTATTTACTTAGGTTTGGCGGCCTTACCCAATGATGTTATTCCTGGTTCTGTTCTCTGTAGCTTGGGAGATTAGATGCAGTGCCCAAGATTGAACAGTATTGGCTGCATGCATGGCAAGCACCCTACCTGCTTCAGCCCTATTCTTTCTTTTAGACACAATAAAATACATTTATTTGTTGACAAAAGTTTTTATATAATGTCACATAAAAATACATTTGGGGCTTATGGGAAAATTTCATTTATGTATCTGGTTATATTAGAAGATAAGAGAATTATTTCTCTTGAAGAACACTTATTTGTGAACCTATATTTAATATGGAATTAACTATATCTTTAGCAGCTAGTGCTACATTGCTAGATCTTTATAGTGTATTTTACCTTTTATGCCTTTAATTTTTAATTAAAGGCAAACTTTCCATTTCAAGGAAAAATTGAATTTTGTATAATAAGGAGTTAAGTAGGATACCTCATATCTATATATTTCTCTGATAAGATTCCATACTATAATAGTTTTGAATGCTGGAAAAAAATCACCTGTATTTTAGTAAAGAATTTTTTTAGTTACTTTTTTTTTTGAATGGCCAGATCTCCTGTCTAAATTGGTCATATTGTGCATTGTTAGATGAATGCCTACCACTTTCAGCCTAAAATGAAAATAAAGCTCTATTAGAGTTTTGAAGCTGAATAAAATAAAATAATAAATAAAGCTCTATTAGAGTTTTTTTTATTATTATATATAATTTTTATTTTGACCATATTGGCTATATATCTTTCACAATAGTATTTTAGGTACATATTAACATTGAATCAGGGGAATTCCCATCACCAAGTTTGTTCTCCCTCCACCCCTGTTCTGAAGTTGAATAAAAAATAAAATTCAGTGAAAACTGAAGTAAGAATAATACAAAAATATTTTGAATATTACAGGTGAAGATATAGTTAATATGATCCAGGAAGATAGTTTATAAAGGTCTTATATTGAGCTAACTGTTAGTTATGTAGTTTAACAAACCTGCTTACAAAGATATGACTATAAACACTTTTACCCAGTATGAAGCTGAATAGTGATATTCTTCCTTTCATGACCATTAAATTGTCTTGAACTTTTTTAAAACAGGAAAAAAACAGTACTTGTCCACAAGAACGAGATGTACTACCATTGAGCAATCAAAGTATGGATCAAAAGATAAGAGGGATCTGGGTAGGTAATTTTAACACAGAAAGTAATGCTAAATAGTGAGTAAGCTTAGAGCATTTAGTATAACACAGGAAGTGGGGAAATTTAACTTGGTAGAACCTTCACAAACTTATAAAATATTTAATTTTTCCCTTCAGAAGACTTGAATTATTTAGGAAAGATTGTGGAGAAAGTGAGAAAAATATTTAAGTTTTATCCTAGAACTCTGGTCTTAGGTATACTGCTTTGCCATACTAAAAGAAATTTAAACCACTCGTAATAAATAGATCCAAGCACACTGTTTTAGTTCCTGATTAATCACCAGATTAAGCAATATGGGGTTTTATTAATTGATCACTGATATTATTCCATTCTGAAAATTATTTTTAAAAAATTATCTTTTTAATATATAATTTATCCTAAGTAATGGTTAAGCTTAAAAATGATACTATAACGGTGAAGTTACTTATAATTTATTAATTCAAATTAGGTTTACCTTCTTGTTGCATCAAATAATTAAGGATGGGGCTGGATGGTGAAGGATGCCATCCAGCCCACATGGCTCTGCAACCTCCATGCAGCCGGCGAGTTCCAGGCCCAGGTGAAAGGCGAAATCACTCACACGCAGGCTTCAGGAAGAATCATCTTTATTCATGCCCTAGCCACCACAGGTGTGTGGCCTATGTCAACCTTTCAAGCACAGCATTATTTTGCTAGCCCTGCATCTTATCTCCTGTTAGCCATCTTCCCTTTGGGCTCCATGCGGCCCAAAGATCCAAAAGCCGGCTAAGAGACAAAAGGGGCTCGAATCCCTTTCCTCCCAGGCTTATCTAACTTTTTTCCGACCCCTCCCAGGAATGGGAGGTCTTGCAGGTAGGGTCACACCTATTATCCGGTTCCCTAGACCCCTCCCAGAAATGGGTGGGTCTTGGGGTACACCACACCTTCTCTTATAATAACTGATGTAATAGCATCAATTTTATTTAATTTGAGAGTTAAAGTCATGGGATTCTACAATTTTTTGTTGACTAATTTTTTTTATTTTTTTCTTCAATATAAGTTGGAAAATAGGAAAATAATTAAGCCCAGGAATGCTCACTTGCTATTAACTTTTCTTGTGAGTACTATTAATAATTTAAGTAGCTATTAATAAAATTTGTTCCCTCTAGTGCTGAGCTATTCAATAGAGCTGTCAGCATGATAATTTAAATTTAAATTAAAGTTAATTTAAAATTAATACAAAAGTACATATGTGCACTAGACATACTTTGCAGACTTGCTAATAAAAAGTCGCTTATAACCAGTGTCTACTTTATTAGGCATGTAAATGATAGTACATTTTTATAACAGAAATTTTAATTGTATAAGATTGTTTCAGAGAATCTGAATTTAGTATTGGGAAGAGTAGAACATTAGAAATGGGGACTGAGAGATAGTGAAGTACATGCATTCTTTGCATACTGGAGGCAAGGATTCAGTTCCCAACACCACTTGGTTCTCAGCAAACTTGGAGTATCCCCAGACCACTGTGTCCAAAAGCAAAGCAAAGCAAAATAAAACAAACAACATAGAGATAAATGAAGAACAACCGAGAAGGAAATAGAAACAAAAAGTCATAAGACTTTGGCCTAGGGAAAGATGAGAGAATGGGGTTGAGAAATGCACTTGGGATTTCTTATGCTTTCTTTTTGCTTTTAACCATTTATTTTAAATGTAGCACATTCTAATTATACTTTTATTTACTAGAAACAATTTTTGACTCACTAAGATATGTTTTCAAATTTCTTAACTAGTATCATTATTGAAGATGAGTCACTAATTTCTCTCTTCCAGAGTTCTAATAGTCCCTTTTGTTTCTTAAACAAATATTAAAGTTTTTTTTAAACCATTTTTATTCAGGTAGTAATTTATAATGTCAGAAATATTTTGATACTTGTTCCATTTTCATATGACCTCCATCACCATAGTGCCATCTTTCCTTTCAGAGTCACAGGAACCCTTTTCAGTCACACCACCAGTTAAGCCAGTCATTGGAACTAGAGAATTTGTCTCTAGAACTTAAATGGTGGTATGACTTGTTCTTCTAGTGTATCTTTTAGTTACTTTTTATTTCTTTTTATTTTATTTTTGTTTTTGGGCCACACCTGGTGGTGCTCAGAGATTACTCCTGGCTCTAAACTCAGAAATAACTCCTGACAGGTTTTGGGGATCATATGGGATGCCAGGAATCAAATCTGGGTCAGTACATGCAGGACAAATGCCCTCCCCAATGTGCTATTGCTCTGGCATAGTATATATATTTTAATTATTGATTACTTATTATGTATCAGGCATTAGTAAGGCATGATGAGTCTTGGTCTATATGGGTGTCAGGCTGTTAACAATAAGGTCAGGTAGTAAGTTCATGCAGAAGAGTAGACTAGGGTATGACACAGAGGGTGTTGCAGATGCAGTAAGGAATATTTTCATCATATTTCCACACATAGAGATAAACACCTGTAGATAGCTGAATGCTGTCTGAGAGAGTATCCTGAGACCTTAAATTAGGAATATATTGACCTCAGGAGAGTGATCACATGAGATCAATAGTCAAAGTTCCATTTTTGAGCTCTATATTAAGCATTGCTATATTCATGTGCTTATCTTCCTTATTAAGGGTATCTGACCTTTTGGTGACTTTTTTTTATATGGAACATTTCCTAATTCACCAAAACCATTTAGCTTGCTTCTCTCTTAAGTTTTGACATGCACTCTCTTTCATTCTGTCTTCTTTTCTTCTACTCTTCATGTTTCCCATGAAACTCTTCACTACTTTAACTCCTATTTCCTGAAACAAAGTTCTTTCTGTTATATTACTTCTTGAGTATAAATATTTATCTTTGGCACATATATCTTTGATTTAATTTAAAGAAGTGGAAGTTTTTTCCTTAGCTTTACATTGTCAGGCTAACACAATGGAAAGTTTTTTGTTCCAAGATAGAAATATCTTTGTTTACATTTTACTGCAATGAGGCCATATTATGTTTTGATTTTGTGAACCAATTTGAAGCATGTGTCATTTGGTAACCTATTTCACTGCAATATACATCACATATAAGCAATAAATGCATTGGTACTTTGATCGCTGCCTATATTTAAGAGTTGGAGAAATAATTGTTGACATTTAAGATTTTTTTTTCCCTTTTTGTCTGTTGAGTCACACCTGGCAGCATTCAGGGGTTACTCTTGGCTCTGTGCTTAGAAATCGCCCCTGACAGGCTCAGGAGACCATATGGGAATGCTGAGATTCGAACCACCATCCATCTGAGTGCAAGGCAAACAACCTACCACTGTGCTATCTCTCTGGCCTCAGACACTTAAGTTTTACTCAAATTGTAAATGATTGGAAATAAATTTTTAGGTTGAATATAATAATATTACATATATATGTATTTCTGAACTTAATAAACTTGTTTTATAATTAGGGCATTTCTGAAATTTTGGAGATAACTATTCACAAACTTCTGTGATGTCTGATTTTTTATAGTGAATTTCAGCTAAGCCTAAGAATGATTGTGTCCTTGAATTGTAGTCACATTAATAATAAAGGGAAGATTATTTAAAACTTGGAATATGTTCTCAAGGTCATTCGTTGGCATTGATACAAAAATATCCATTATGTTATGGAGTTCGATGAAATTTTCATAGAGGCCAAATTTTTAGAATGACTGACTAATCGAAATTGCTACGGCCAAGGTTATTCTGTTTCATTGTGGATATGAGCATATAATAATAAAATTAGGGATTGGAGACGTAATACTGTGGGAAGGCACTTTCCTTGCATGTAACATACTTGTATTTGGTTCCTGGCATCTTATATAGTTCTCTACATAGGAGAGATCTATGCAAATAGATCAGGAGTAAGTCCTGAGCACCACTGATTTAGCACCCCCACCCTCCAAAAAAAACACCACAAATATTGAGGGTTAATTTTTATTATGAAGTTGCTAGTTTGTTACATGTATAATGAAAATTCAGTTTAACCATTTAATGAACTAATTATTTTACTTAATATTCTTGAAGTATCTGATATTTTATTAGATTGTAAGAGTCTTCATTTATGATTGCTGTATTGTTTTAAAGTGTTCTTTGGAAAGAAGAAACTTTATGGAGCAATGGAAATATCATAGAGGAAGTTACTTATTTGTCGTTGAGCTACAAATAAAATACATCGTCTTCCCCATTGTTTGAAGGGAAAAAATTTTGTATTTTCAATTGAAATGTTTGGGACTTGTCAAACTTTCCAGTATTTAATACAATTGTTACTTGTTTCTTCTTTTGCTCACACTGACATTGTATTTCTAAGACCAAGTATTTGAGTTTCTCCTACACATAATCAATTCTCCAAAACTAGATGGATGTCCTACAATTCAATTCAATTCTCACTCTGTCTGGAGTTAGCATTGATCCCTTAGGTTAAGGACATGTCCTTCATTATTTTCTCCAGTTAAACTGAAGGTGAGTTTCCAGGTTACCCATACTTCTATTTGTGTTGGCTGCTTTGGGGTTCTCATGAATCTTTCTCAAGTTAGGTAATTTACCAAAATGTCTCACAGTGCTTAGGAAAATATGACCACAGAGGCAATTTATAATATAAAAAAGGATACAATAAAGAATATAAATGAAATGATATAAGAGAAAAAATTTTTATGGTTCCATAAGTTCCAAATGAAACATTTCTCATAGTTTTGGGGTGTATTCGTCCTGCATGTATATATGTTCACAAGTCTGAAATCTCCCATGTTAGGGAGATTAATTACTATATATTTACTATATATACTATAATATATATAATAAATATTGTAAATATACACTATATTATCAATTAATGATTAATTAATATAGATTTTTTTTTGAAGGATGGGAGTGGAACTCAAAGTTGTAATGTAGCCTAGTCTTTCTTGTCTCCACTCATCTTGTAGCTATCCTGATGCCTCCCATGACTTAGTTGAAGGAGATCCAAAGATGATCTTTACAAAGTTCAAGTATTTAGGAATGCTTTGTCAGGATCTGACAAAAGATGAGAACAAAAGATGCTGCTGCTTATCTTATAGACACTTTTCCAATGAATAGTTTTTCTAACATCACACTTTGGTAAATTAGATAAGATTTTCTTCCAAATATTGGACAATGTTACCTTCTAAAGCCAATTGAAATGATTAGTATTATTTGCTTTTATTTGAAATTGAAGCACTTGGGACTATATCTAGGCCTTGAGGAGAAACAAGTTTTTCTAAAATTCTGATTTTGTTTGAAAATTACAGATTAGTCATCAGTAACAGATACTTTCATATATTATTTTTCAAATAACAGGCTCATGTTGTTTTTGAACAAACATCTGCCAGATATTTCAAGTCTTTGAGAATCATCATTTATAGTTACTCAGTTCTCTCAAGTAATGTTTAGTGAAATAAAATCAGATACTTCAGCTAGAAAGTTAAGCATTGTGTGTTATTTCCTTTAGAGACAGTGAACTTAGAATATTCAGCAGAAGAGAGAGGAAGGAGCCAGAGGAGCGTGGCTGCATAGCAAATCTATGTGGCCGCGCACATCATTTAGCCAATGAATACAACCACAACATGTAGAAAAACCCACAACACAAGTGTGATAATGAGGAAACAATGCAGGCCAGTGCCAGACATAGAGAATGAAGACGGCAACTCAGATGACCAGACCGTAGCCAACCAACTAGTCAGTCTCTCAGATAAGGAGTTTAAAGTCGAAATATGGAAGATGTTCAAAGAACTCAAAGAAAGTATAGAAGAGAACACTAATAAGAATCAAGAGAATATGAAGATAGAAATGAGAAAACTCCAAACTGAAATTTCAGGTCAAATAACAGGTCTGAAAAACTCAGTAGATGAATTGAAGAAAAACATGGATTAGCTTTGCCACAGGTTAACAGCATCTGAGGATAGAATTAGTACACTGAAAGATGAGATGAATAACAACTCTAGACAGCAGAAGAGATTGTAAAAAAGCCTTAAAGCAAATGATCAAACAATAGAAAAATTACTCAAAGAATGGGAACAGATGAAAATAGAAGTCTATGATAAGCTCAACAGAAACAACTTAAGAACCATTGGATCTCAGAGACCCAGGAAGAAAATCTTCAGGAAGAACCAACAGTCAAGAACATTATTAAAGAGAAACTATCAGAGCTAAAGAATACATGTGATCAAATCCTGCATGCCCGAAGAGTACCAACTAAAAGAGATCCCAGAAAAATACACCCCGAGACACATCCTAGTCACAATGATGAATCCCACAGATAGAGACAGAATTTTGAAAGCAGCAAGATCAAAAAGAGAAATTATATTCAAGGGAACATCCTTGAGATTTACTATAGACCTGTCACCAGAAACACTCAAGGCCAGAAAGCAGTGGTTGGACATAGTGACAAAACTTAATGAAATAAATGTTTTGCCTAGAATACTGCACCCAGCAAAACTCACTTTCAGGTCTGAAGGAACAATACATGGTTTCACAGATAAACAACAGCTCAGAAATTTTACAGACTCAAAACCATTTTTTATTTTTGTTTTTTTGGGCCACACCCGTTTGATGCTCAGGGGTTACTCCTGGCCAAGCGCTCAGAAATTGCCCCTGGCCTGGGGGACTACATGGGATGCCGGGGGAATCGAACCGCTGTCACAATCTTTCCTTGGCTAGCGCCTGCAAGGCAGACACCCCACCTCTAGTACCACCTTGCAGGCCCCGACTTAAAACCATTCTTTTTTTTTTTTTTTTTTTTTGGTTTTTGGGCCACACCCATTTGACGCTCAGGGGTTACTCCTGGCTAAGCGCTCAGAAATCGCCCCTGGCTTGGGGGGACCATATGGGATGCCGGGGGATCGAACCATGGTCCATCCTATGCTAGCGCTTGCAAGGCAGACACCTTACCTCTAGCGCCACCTTCACGGCCCCTAAAACCATTCTTAAAAGAAAAACTGAAAGACCTACTTTAAGACAAGACTGACCAACAGACACACCAAACTTTGACATAAAGATGGCACTAACTCCCAGGACAATTCTTACTCTCAATGTCAATGAACTAAATGCACTAGTTAAGAGACACATAGTGGTTAAATGGATCAAAAAACTCAATCCAAACTTCTGCTGCACCTGAATAGTCAGAACAAACATAGACTCAAAATAAAAGGCTGGAGGAAAATCATCCAAGCAAATAACACCCATAAAAAAGCTGGAGTAGCCATATTAATATCAGAAGATGCAAATTTTATACTTAGGAAAGTTGTAAGGGACAAGGATGGACATTTTGTATTAATCAAGGGATATGTACAGCAGGAAGAAATCAATCTCCTAAACATATATGCACCAAATGAGGGGCCAGCAAAATATTTAATACAATTGATTTACAATTTAATACAATTTAATACAATGATTAACAACACAATAATTGTGGGAGACCTCAACGCGGCATTGTCAACATTTGATAGGTCAACCAGAATAAAACCCAACAAGAAAATACTAGACCTGAAAAGAGAAATGGAAGAAAGAGGCCTAGTAGATATATATAGGACACTCCACCCCCAGAAACCTGGATACACATTTTCTCTAATGTACATGGCACATTCTCCAGGATAGACTACATGCTAGCACATAAAATATACCTCCATAATATCAAGAGGATAGAAATTTTACAGGCTACCTTCACTGATCCCAAGGCCCTGAAATTATATGTGAACTACAAAGGGACACAGAAGAAAAGCTTTAATAGCTGGAAATTTAATAGCCTAATACTGAATAACCAGTGGGTCCGAGATGAAATCAAAGAAGAAATCAAAACCTTCCTAGAAACAAATGACAGTGGAGTCACAAAGTATCAGAACCTATGGGACACAGCAAAAGTGGTACTGAGAGGAAAATTTATAGCTTTGCAAGCATACATCAGGAAAGAAGGGGCATACCTGAATAGCTTAATGATGCAGCTCATAGAATTAGAAAGTGCTTAACAAAAGGAACCATAAATAGGGAGACAGAAGGAAATAACAAAGCTGAGAGCAGAAATCAATGAAGTGGAAACTCGAAAAACAATCCAAAAGATCAACGAAAGCAGAAGTTGGTTCTTTGAAAAAATAAGCAAGATTGATAGACCACTGGCAAAACTAACAAAGAAGGGGAGAGAGAGAAACTTGATAACTAGTTTTCGGAATGAAAAAGGAGAGATCACTACTAGTATGGCAAAGATTCAAAGGGTAATCAGAAACTATTTTGAGAAACTCTTTGCCACTAAAAATGAAAACCTGGAAGAAATAGATAAATTTTTGGACTCTTATAATCTTCCATGGTTGAATGAAGAAGATGTAGCATATCAAAACACCCCCATCACTATTGAGAAAATTAAGACAGTAATCAAATATCTGCCCAAAATAAAAAGCCAAGGCCCAAATGGATTCACTAATGAATTCTTTCAATCCTTTCAAGAGGAACTACTACCAATCCTGGCAAGACTCTTTTATGAAATCGAAAAAAATGGAACACTTCCATATAGCTTTTATGAAGTGA
Organism: Suncus etruscus; assembly: GCF_024139225.1. Lineage (NCBI taxonomy): Eukaryota > Metazoa > Chordata > Mammalia > Eulipotyphla > Soricidae > Suncus > Suncus etruscus. The sequence goes on along the minus strand of NC_064860.1, from coordinate 61,214,677 downwards.
AATCACCTTGATACCTTAACCAGACAGAGATGCTACAAAAAAAGAAAATTACAGACCAATATTGCTGATGAACACAGATGCAAATATCCTCAACAAAATCCTGGCAAATAGGATTCAATGCCTCATCAAGAAGATCATCCACTACGATCAAGTAGGTTTCATCCCAGGAATGCAAAGCTGGTTTAACATCCATAAATCTATCAACATAATATACAATATCAATAACAAGAAAAATAAAAATCACATGATCATATCAATAGACAGAGAAAAAGTATTTGATAAGGTACAACATCCATTCTTGATCAAAACTCTCAGTAAGATGGGAATGGAAGGAACCTTTCCTAATATAGTTAAGGCCATCTACCACAAGCCAGAGGCAAATATTGTTCTTAATGGAGAAAAACTAAAAATCTTCCCTCTAAATTCTGGCACAAGACAAGGTTGTCCTCTCTCACCACTCCTATTCAACATAGCACTTGATGTTCTAAGAAAAAGATATCAAGGGAATCTAGATAGGACAGGAAGAAGTCAAGCTCTTGCTGTTTGCAGATGACATGATACTCTACTTAGAAAACCCTAAAGAATCTACCGAAAAGCTTCTAGAAATAATAAACTCATACAGAAATGTGGCAGATTACAAAATTATCACACAAAAATGTATGGTCTTTCTATACACCAACAATAATAGGAAAGAAATGTACATTAAGAAAACAACCCCATTCACAAGAGAGAGAGAGAGAGAGAGAGAGAGAGAGAGAGAGAGAGAGAGAGAGAGATAGAGAGAGAGAGAGAGAGATGCAGAATGGTTTCATTTGTGGGTTTTAAGAAAAATGAATGATATTCTTGCAATAATAATTTTCAGAGACAAAAGAGAGGAGGGCTGGAAGTTACAGCTCACCTCATGAAGTTCACCGCAAACAGGGATGAGTTTTGTTAGAGAAATAACTACATTGTGAACTATCCTAACAATGAGAATGTATGAGGGAAATAGTACAGGTGGGGGTAGGGTAGGGAGCAGGGAGATTTGGGACATTGAAGATGGGAATTTGCACTGGTGATGGGTGGTGTTCTTTACATGGCTGAAACCTAAACACAAGTTGTTTAAATAAAATATATATTAAAAAAATCCCCCAGTAGTGGGAGGGAAATTGGGAAAAAAATTCAGCAGAAGCACTTTGCATGCTTATTATTTTCCCACACAGAATGGAAAGAGCTTGTAGTGTCTGTAGTTTGTAAAATTGATTTGTCTCTCTTTGTCAAGGAGGAAAAAAAACCTTTTGAATAGTGAGTGTATATAATTCTGAGTAATGCGATGTATTTGCTTGTATAGCTTGCTTTTCTTGCTTTGTGGTAACATGCAGTAGCTCTATATACTGTTGTTTGTCACCTGTGCATATGTGATCACAGCAGAAAAGGCAAAGAATACATTCTCACCTAAAAAGTTTTTATTTGAGAATCCTCTTCCCTTATAAGTTTCTGGGGTATACTTATTCATGAATTCTACACTTGGAGAAATGGAAAACAGCTGAAATTTATAAAAGTCTCAAGACTGAAGTTTGTTTACTGCTGTTTAGTTACATGATATTATTTTTATTTCTTTTACCTTCAGTAATCTAATTTATGAAACAATTAAAGAAGCCAGAACAATAGTATAGGCTGTATGTTGCTTGCCTAGTATGCAGCTGACCCTGGTTCAATCCCCAGCACCTCATATGATCCTATGCCAGATGTGATTCCTGAGCACATAGCTAGGAGTAAGCTACAAGCACTGCTAGGTCTAGCCTAAAAATGAATAAAAATGCCAAAAACCAAAAACCCACAGTTGAAACATCTTGCATGTTTTGTTTTTTAATCCTTTTGGTGTTTGAGTTAAAATGATTAAATTATGAAAAACTCTAGTAGCACTTGCTGCTATTTTTAAATGTGTTTCTGCTCAATCAGCTTAATTTTCTTGTCAGTTATGAAAGAGTAAATACTAGAGATGATTTGAAAGAAGAAATTTACTACACAGGATTAGGTTCTTTAAAAAAAAATTATGGAAATACCAAAGGAGGGATCTCTAACTAAGCGTGTTGAAATGACTCCTGGATTCTTGCAGGACTCTTCAGCCCTGGGAAGCTTCTTCCTCTAACACAGACAAGAAAGTGGTGAATTAGGAGGTTGCCTTTAGGAGTCAAGAGTGTACTACTTTAGCTACCACCAGGACAAAAAGCCAGGACTTATTAGCACTCACAAAGCTATACCTGTATATTGATATATAGACTCTAGTTACTACTTCAACATGATCTTGAAAAATCTGAAGCTGGAAAATGATAGATAGAATGGAAAGCTACTATCTTTTTTTTTTTTTTTTCATTCAGATTGACAAAAGACACACATGTTGCAGGATTGCAGGATAATGGTTTTACCTTCTTGATTCCTTTCAGATCTTATGTTAGGGTATATCCAGTTGATGGAATCAAAAATATTATCCAGAATCTGAATTCCAGTAAAGTAGGGAAAGAGACTTGTTTCAATTTTTCTAGCTTTGTTGTAAAGCATCCTAGGCTCTTGGGAGATGGAGTTTGAGACCTAATTGGTATTCCCAAATGTACTTTTTCTGCTGCCTTGTAATTTTTCAAATTATTTTCTTTATTTTTTATTACTGACTTTTTGGTTATTAGTTACTGACCAGGTAGTTTTATTTTATTTTATTTTATTTATTTTTTTTTTAGTTTGCCTTTTAATGCTACTTTAGTTCTAGCTTCTTCATCAATATTTAATCTGAACTTGGTTACTGGACGCAGGTGGCATCCCTGTGCCTCTGCTCCTGGTAGACTGGGATCTTGTAAGCCACCTGCTGGCATCCTCTTATCTTTTCATTTGTTAGGGTAGTAGTGTCCAAATAATTCAGTCCAGTAACTAGATATTTTACTTGGTTAAATTATTTGATCCCCACTGAGTCCTTTTTTTGGTCAAGATTTCTAATACTAATACCATACAAAAATTCCATGAGTTACTTTTGTTGCTAATATCTTTTACTATGAGAAACAAAAGATATGGTAAAAATTAAAGTACACAGATTGGCGATGTATACCTCAGCTTGCTTTATTTTCCCTGGAACCAAATGGTATCCTGAGCACTACTGGGAATGACCCAGACCACTGTGTTTGGAGAAACTCCTGAGCACCTCCCTGATATAAGTGAAATTTCCTCCATCCACAAATGTATACATAATTTCTCATCAACTATAATTTTTAAATATATGTTACTCTACAGAAAAATGACAAAATGTATGTATCTTCCAACTGTTAAAACATGTTTTATTTTCTCTTAAAATTCTAGGATCAGAAAAAAAAAGTAATTTTAACAAAATGAGGCAAATGTCTAAAATAACATGCCAACCATGCAAGATTATATTAATAGCAGATACAGGTTCTCCCATATAGCTCCGTTATTCCATATCACATTATTGTTTAAGTGATGATATTATTGGCTGGCATTGTCTAAGTTAAGGAAATTGACTTGCATATTGAGATTAAAAAAATTATTTTTAGGGGTTGGATAGATAGTAGAGCAGGTTGGATGTTTGCCTTGTATGGGGTGACCCAGATCCCTGGCATTTTATATTGACTCCCAAGCAACTCCAATAGCCATTCCTGAGTGTAGTGCTAGTAGTACTCAATGCAGTAAGTAGCCTCTGAGCACTGCTGGGTATTGACCAAAACCTAAAAAAAAGAAAATTTGGCTTTGCTAAAGTTAGAATTATAGCTTTATTTTTTGGAATAAAAATTCCTAGAGAATGCTATAGGTACTTTTCTATTAAATGAGGGATAATTAGTTTTTTTTTTTTTTTTTTTTTTTTTTTGTTTTTGGGCCACACCCGGTAACGCTCAGGGGTTACTCCTGGCTATGCGCTCAGAAGTCGCTCCTGGCTTGGGGGACCATATGGGACGCCGGGGGATCGAACCACGGTCCGTCTCCTAGGCTAGCGCAGGTAAGGCAGGCACCTTACCTCCAGCGCCACCGCCCGGCCCCGATAATTAGTTTTTTTATTTACATTTTTTTGCATTTGGGGGGCTGCTCCCTACAGCACTCAAGGGCTACTCCTGCCTCTGTACTCAGAATTAGTCCTGGCAGGCTCTGGGGACCATATGAGATGCTGAGGATCAAACCTGGTTTAGCTGCATGCATGGCAAATGAAAATCTCTACCCACTGTGCTATTGCTCCAGCCCCCTACATTTTTTTAAATAAAACTTTAAAATTAACATTATAAGCTTACAATTATTACAAATTACTTAGATATTTTGCATATGTTTAAATCGGAGTGCAGAGAAGTTTGCACTTCCTCATCAACATTGACTGGTAATAATTTGAAATAGACTTCAAAAATATATGAGTGCAAATACAAAAATATAAATATATCTAAATATTTACACATCAGTTTCTGAAAGACTTTGCTAGCCCAGTTAATATATATCTAAGAGGTAATGAATGCTTCAGTAAACTCCAGACAGCATAAGTATAAAGGGTTTATTATTTTTACTTCATTGTTGTTAAAGAAACTATACTGGTCTACCTGCATATTTGTTTGAATTCAGATTTCATAGTGTTGAACTTCTTTAAAATAATAATAATTTAAGCTATTTTTGTTTTAGGATGTTTTATTGAATACATAAATATCAGATTATATCTAATTTAAAATGTGTTTTTGATCTCTTCAAGGGAAAACTGTTATATACAATTATGTTCATGCAAATTTGGTGTGAGAAGGGTGTTATACATTCATGTTAAAATATTTTCTGACATTTTGTTTGACTTCAAATTTTGAGAAAGATAGTTTTGCTTTTCAGATGTGATTGATCTCACTGGAGATGATAAAGATGATCTTCAGAGAGCAATTGCCTTGAGTTTGGCGGAATCAAATAGGACGTTCAGGGAGACTGGAATAACTGATGAGGAACAAGCCATTAGCAGGTAAAAACATTTGTATAAAGTAGATATAGCTACTATTTACAATAGAGATAAGACTGAACTTCAATTTCAAGGAAAAGAAAGATATGCTTTGTTATCATAAAGCAAATAAGTATTTTCCCCCAATTTATGTAAGTTTTATATTTTAGTTCTGCTTATATTTTATATTTTATAAATATTTTATATTTAGGTCTGGCATTATTGATATTACATTTATGAGTATGATTTGATATTGTTGAAACATTATTATAAATTTTCCATTTATTATAAGGATTTTTACATATAGAATATTCCAACAACACCCCATCATCAGAGTGTCCACATCCCTTTATCACTGGCCCAGTGTCCATCTGTTTTTTTAACCATCTCTGTTCACCAAATCATTCCCTATCTATTATGGTAAGCTTTGAAGTGAACAGTAGTTCTCAATTTCTGTTGTCTTTGTTATTTCCCTACTATATCTTTTATATCACTTATATGAAAGAGATTCTTTCTGTTTCTCTTTTTCTGACTAGTTTCCCGTAGCATAATACTCTCCACTCACATAGCTGCACAATACATTATTTCCTTTTCCTAAAGTGATGTAGTAGTGCTGTGTGTGTGTGTGTGTGTGTGTGTGTGTGTGCGCGCGTGCACATGGTGCTTGTGTATGTGTGCATACATACATACCACATAGTTTAGTCATCTGTTCTGTGATACTTTGGTGGTTTTCAGATTTTGGCTGTTTGAACAGTGTCAAGTATCTTTTCAGAATAGAGTTTATGGGTCTTTGAAGTAGATATCAAGAAGTGGAATTTACAGGCCATATGAAGCTCATTACAAATTACTTTTCTAAAAAGCTGCATCAGGGTCTAGACTCTAGAGTGATAGTACAAGGAAGAGGGCATTTGCCTTGGCATGCAGACAACCTGTTTCTATCCCTGATGCCCCATGATCCCCAGAACACTGGCAGGTGTGATCTCTAGCACAGAACTAGGCGTTAGCCTTATATATGTAGCTAAAAAAAAACAAACAAACCCAAAAACAGAAAACAACAACAAGAAACAATGAACCAGTCAAACATTCCCTTTTCCTTACTACCATGGGACACTGGTTATTTTTGTTCTCTGTGATGTGTCTCAGTCTCATTGGTGTGAGATAACATCTCACTTTTTTTGGTTGTTGGGCTACACCTGGTGATATTCAGGGGTTATTCCTGACTATGTGCTCAGTAATAGCTCCTGGCTCGGGGGACCATATGGGACACTAGGGATCAAACCCAGGTCCTTTCTGGGTCGGCTGTGTACAAGGCAAATGCCCTACCACTGTGCTATTGTTCCAGCCTTGTAATTCGTTTTGTTAAGTAATATAAAGCAAATTTTTTATAAACTTATTTCATAAACTTTTCTCAACTTTCTGAATGAGCCTTAAATGATTGTAGTAGGTCTTCTTAAAAAGTTTGAATAAACAAATTAGTAAAAATGTCTGGGCCTTTTTGTTTCTAAGGGAAACTTTTGACTAATATTTTAATTTCTTTGCTTGTAAGTTGGCTAGTTTAGGTACTTTATTTTTGCTCTTCTTTTTTCTTTTCATTTTTTTCCAGACCTAGTGGTGCTCAGAGGTTACTCCTGGGTTTGCACTCAGAAAGTATTCCTGCTAGGCATAAGGGACAATATGGGATTCCAGGGATCTAACCTGGGCCAGCTGTGTGCAAGGCAAATGCTTTACCTGCTTTCTATCGCTCCAGCACCAGTCGATTTCCTCTAGATTTAACTTTGGAAGGTTATAGGAGTCCAACAATTTATCAGTCTTCTCTGGACTCTCCAGTTTTACGGCATACATATTTTTAATTCCCAAGTATTCTTTGAATTTCTGTGATATCGGTTATGATAGCTGCCCTTTAATTTCTAATTCTGTTTACTAGCATTTTCTCTCTTTCATCCTTTGTGAGACTTGCTAATATTTGTCAGTCTTGTTTTTTTAAAGAAAAAACTTCATTTTTTATATATTTTTTTGAATTGAGGTTTTTTAACTTTCATTTTTTTAAAACATTTTTTTCTTTACTTTTTATTTTTCTGGTGCAGGGAGGGCACATATCTGGTAGTGCTCAGGGCTTACTGCTGACTCTGTGTTCAGGCATCTCTCTTAGTGATGTTCAAGGAAACAAATGCAGTACCAGGATTTGAACAAGATGAGCAATATGCAAGACAAGAGCCTTATCGCCTATATTATCCCAATATCTCTCCAGTCCTTCACTTTTTTTTTTTTAATTTATAAAATACCTCTCAGGTACTGGAGAGCTATTACAGGACATAAAGCACTTGCCTTGCATGTGACCAACTCCAGTCAAATTCCTAGAAACACATATGGTCCTCTGAGTATCGTTGGGTGTGGTTCAACAGCCAAAACAATAATTAAAATATAAAATTACTTTCATTTTAAAGGCAGTAATCACAGAGTACCCTGTAAATCAGAACTAACATCCCTTTTTTAAAAAACTTTTTGGTCTAAATTTTCTTCTATCCTTCCATCTGTTTGCTTTAGATCCCCAGCCCCCACCTTTTTGTTGGTTTGTGGGGCCAGCCACACCTGGTGATACCCAGAGAATACTGACTCTTTACTCAGGAATTTCTCTTGGCATTGTTCTGGGATTGTATGCCAGGAATTGAACCCGAGTCTGACTATTGTAAGACAAGTGCCTTACCCACTGTACTTTATGTCTGTTTTGTAGGTCTCTGTCTAGCTGCTTATTCTGTGCAATTAGATTATGTGATTATTTCCTTGCCTGTCAAAGAATGCTCTCATTGCTATGAAATTTCCACTTAACACATCTTTTGCCATTGTTTGGCTTTAAATGCTTGGATCTCTTGTGTGGTTTTAGGAATCTTTTGACTTCCTCTTTGACCCACTGGAGGATGAGTAGAGAGTTGTTTAATTGCAAATAGTCTGGGGTATTTTTTTCTTGTACTTAGGATATCCATTTTCAATGATACATGCTCTGAAATGTGAGTTAGAGTTGGTATAGACCTTTTCCTTCCTTCCTTCCTTCCTTCCTTCCTTCCTTCCTTCCTTCCTTCCTTCCTTCCTTCCTTCCTTCCTTCCTTCCTTCCTTCCTTCCTTCCTTCCTTCCTTCCTTCCTTCCTTCCTTCCTTCCTTCCTTCCTTCCTCCCTCCCTCCCCTCCTCCCTCCCTCCCTCCCTCCCTCGCTCCCTCCCTCCCTCCCTCCCTCGCTCCCTCCCTCCCTCCCTCCCTCCCTCCCTCCCTCCCTCGCTCCCTCCCTCCCTCCCTCCCCTCCTCCCTCCCCTCCCTCCCTCCCCTCCCCCCTCCCCTCCCTCCCCTCCCCTCCCTCCCCTCCCCTTCCTCCCCTCCCCTTCCTTCCCTCCCCTCCCTCCCCTCCCCTTCCTTCCCTCCCCTCCCCTTCCTTCCCTCCCCTCCCCTCCCTCCCCACCCCTCCCTCCCCTCCCCTTTTCTCCTGTCCCCTCCCCTTTCCTCCCCACACCTTTCCTCCCCTCCCTTCCCCTCCCCTCCCTTCCCCTCCCTTCTCCTCCCCTCCCTTCCCCCTCTTTCTTGCCCCTCCCTTCCCTTCCCTTCCTTTCCCATGGTGCTCAGGGGTTACTCCTGGTTCTGCACTAAATAGTCATTCCTGATGGTGTTCAGTGGACCATATAGGATGCCAGTGATAGAACTAGGGTCAGACCTATTCAAGGAAACAACTTTAATATGCTATACTGTTTCTTCAGGTCCAAGTTGATACGATTTATATTTTTGTGACTATATGGGGTATATTTTATGACCCAAAATCTTGTCTATCTTAGATAATATCCTATGTTCAGCAGAAAATAATATATATTTGACTTATGAATTAAAGAGCTTTATATATATAAATATGTATATTTATATATATAAAGCTCTTTAATATATATATATTATATATATATAGCACATATTATATATATATATATATAGCACATCTCTTCCATTTTTTCCTTTAATGTCAGTTTATTTTTGAATTTTCCTGAGCTGATCTATCCAGAGATGATAAACACTGTTCAAATTTACAACTGCTATTGTAATACCTTCCTTCAGGTCTATGGGTTATATGATTTTAAATATTTTAAAGAACCCTCATTATGTGCTTAAATGTTAGAGTGAGTTTTTATGATGCATATATATACCTGATAATTAATAAATGACTATTCCTCATAACTTTTTTTGAAACTTAATATCTATTCAAAGACAAAAATAGATGAGGATCAAGAAGACCAGTCCATGGTAGAAAGCTTGTCTCAAACAGCAACGAGAGCAATTAAATTGGGAACTGATCATTCTGGACAAAAACTGGGTGCTTAAAGGGAATAAAGTAACATGAATTGCACCCCTTCATCAACAATAGTATGAACCACAATGTGTGAGGGAGTGAGAAAAGACAGAGGAGAAGCGAAATGCTTGCTCCAGAGACAGGTGAGGTAGGAGAGAAAAATAAGGGACATTGGTGGTGAGAAAGTTGCACAGGTTAAGAGTGGTTCATTTTGTGACATAAACCCAACTATGAACAATTCTGTAACCATGGTGTTTACATAAAGCAATTACTTTTTAAAAAAACTTAATCTGTGATATAAGTATGGCAACTATATCCTATGTCAAGGAATTGTTTGCTTGAAAGTGTTTAACCTGTATTTGCCCTGACTGTTTAAGTGTCTCTTGTAGACATCAGGAGGTTCAATTATCTGATCTATCTTGCTACTCTACCTCTTAATTGCTGCATTCTGATCATTGTCATTGGGTGAATTTATTGACATGGAATTTTTTTCCCCCTCTTTCTGTAGAAGTTATGCATGTTTTCGAGTTTGTCTCATCTTGAAGTTTCTTTAGTATTTCTTGAAATATTGATAAGATATAAAATTTCTAATCTTTTGCTTATATGTTCTGAATTATGTCTTCAAATCTGAGTGATGTCTAGTTGGGTAGGTTATTCTTGATGAGTTTTGCTTTTTGTTTTGTTTTTGGGACACACTTTGCAGCACTCAGGAGTTACTCCTGGCTCTGCTCTCAAAAATTGCTACTGGCAGGCTCGGAATCAAATGGGATGCCAGGTCTGTTGTGGGTCAGCCGCATGCAAGGCAAATGCCCTACTGCTATGCTATCTGTCTGGCCCCTCTTGATGAGATTTTTAATTTGAATTACAGTATCTCACCATGCTCTTAAGAGTCTTGCCTAATCCATCTGTAAATCTTTTTTTTAATTTTTTTACCACCTGTAAATCTTAAGTTTCTTTTTTATATAATTTATTTCTGTAATATTGCTACATTCAGTAATATGGCTTTATAGCCTGATTATCATGTGTCTTAGAGAATTCTTATTTGTTTCTATTTTGCCTGGAATGCTTAGGGTCTCTTGAATCTGGATGCATGCATTTCTCAACTCTAGGAATGTATGAGGTATGGCTTCTTTGATTAATAATTCATCAAAATTGATTTTCTTAGGTACTCCTTTTGTTGTTGTTCTTGACCTTATTCCATAATTCTGCTGTGTGTTATTCCTTTATTTTGGGAATTTAAAATATCTGTTGTTTTTTAGAGGTTTTCTTTATCTTATATTGAAGTTTACTTATTTTATCCTCAACTGCTGTTATTCTGCTTCTAAATTTTCCATTGAGATTTTTATTTCACCTACCAAACTGACACTTCTGTTCATTGTTTTCTTATTTCTGACTAAATGCTTTCTTGTACTTATTTTATTGTTCTTTTGAGCTCCTTAAACACCCTAGACATGCTATTAAAGTTTTTATCTAAGAGATTATAGAGCTGGTTAATCTTAAATTGAGTCCTCTAAGCTACTATCTTCACTCAGTCTGCTTGATAGTTTCTGCGCTGTTTCTCCAGTACATCTGCTATGGTCTAGGTATGGTTTTCTACTTCCCCACCACCGACCACCCCAGCAGGTAGATTCCTAAGGGACTTAGTTGAGTGTTGCTGTCTTTCTTTCATGTCACAGCTATATCATTGTATTTTGTTGTTATTAGTTGGTTTGAGTCTGGAATTTTGGATTCTATGATTTCTTTCTGCATTAACTTCCTCTAATTTTTTGTGAGAATAGGTGGTTAGTATTAGGATTAAGTTATTGTTAGCAGGATGTGGTTGGTGGAAAGCCACTGCAGACTTGAATTCATTGCAAGTGTCCACATGTGTTAGCTGGATGGAAGTATTGGTTCAGTCTTCTGAGAAATCTGAAAGATAATCCTATTGTTTCAGGGACAGGACAAGAGAACAGGTTTCTTCCATTTCTGTGAACTTTCCTACAACCTGCTAGGGAGTCAAGGACTGAAGGGGCCTGCATATGAGAATCAGAAGTTGGGGATTTAATATATTTTATTTGTTTTGTTTTTTGTTTATTTTTTTGTTTTTGTTTTGGATCACACCTGTGCTAAGCAATTATTCCTGGTTTTATTTTTTGCTTTGTTTTGTTTTGTTTTTGGATCATACCCTGTGCTTAGCAGTTATTCCTGGTTCTGTGCTCAGGGATCAATACTGGCTGATTCAGGGTACCATAGGGGATTCTAGGGATTGAACCTGGGTAGATCACATGCAAGGAAAATGTCCTACTGCTGTACTATCACTCTGCCCCCTAAAACTTGTTTTATTTTCCTTTTCATTAATAGTTAAAACTGTCAAGTTATAGTCATTACAAATAGGACTTAGCAAATTTTCTTTGAAAAGACCCAATAGTGTATTTTAGGCCCTGTCATAATGGTTTTGGTGGAGTTTCTTTACTCTTATGTTGTATGAATATGGCAGTGATAATGATGTAACGATTGTGGCTGTGTTCCAGTAAATTTTCGTTAAGAAAAATAGAATGCTGGCTGAATTTGGCCTCTGGGACTTAGTTTGCCAGCCTCTGATCTGTAATATTCTAGAACTTTTATGACATTTTTTCCCCCTTTTTTAAAGAAGCAGATAAGAATCTAAAATATGATTGAAGAGATAACATAGAAAATAAGTGCTTTCCTTTCTTGCAGATGACTTTGTTCATCTCTATTATGTTCTCAGATAATTTCCTTAGCGAAACATTAATAGTGTGTTATTTCTAAAAATTAAGAGCTGACCCAAAAATTCTACAACTAGTACTTCCTTGTACTTTACTCAGTAATACTTTTTAATAACTTGTTACCCATGAAACTCTATTATTATATTATAATGTAAAGAACAGAAATCTTCTTTAGTTGTGAGTAATTTTAATTAATTCTATTTTTAAATTAAAACCAAAAGTGAATGAGTATTTATAGACATTTTAGTTTGGTTTACGTTATGTAGGATTTGGGGACATTATAAAATTTGTTTTTCCATTAACCTGGTTTGAAATAGAATATTTGCCTTGAATAATTAATAAATTTAAGAGTACCTAAGTTTGAATGAAATATTTAAACAAATTATACATTGAATTTATATTTTAAGTGGAGTGATGCATATAGAAGTTATAAAATATGAAATAATATGGTGAAATAAATAAAATCTATTTTTGAAGTTTAAAGTATTTTTATTTATGTGATCTGTATTAATATATTCATTGCAAATAAATTAGAAACTTAAGTGCCAAATGACATTAGTTTTGTCTGTTTTTCTTTGAACATTTGCTAATTATGCCTAAAGAGTATAATTCAAATGAACAAACCAAGATTATTCTTAATCTGATATATTTTTTTGTACTCATTTTTGTGTTACAATGGGGGAAAAAGCTCCTTTTATTCTCCTCAAGTATTCTTTCTTGAATACTATTGTTTTAAAAACTCTAGGTTATATATTGAGACTTGATGCTTGTTGAAGATCATACTCATATTTATAGTCTTTGCATATTTGTTTATGGGGGTGATAGTGTAATAATCTAGTTGTGCTCAAGTCTTTTTGTTTTTGGTGGTGGTGATGGTGGGACACACCTAGATTTTTTTTAACAGTTTACTCTTGACTCTGCACTCAGGGATTTTCCTAGTAAAACTTGCTACCAAATATGGTTGCCTGGGGACAGCCGGGCATAGAGGCAGGAATAAGCACTGCATACTGCTGAATGTTGTCCCCAAAAATGGTCTATAAGAGTGAAAAGTCATTCAATACAATTTAAAGAAAAATTAAGTTGAGGAAATATTAAATTAAAAATATGCAAATACATAAGTAATTGTGTCAGGAAATATGAGAAATTGAGAATTCTAGCTAAACTCTTACCATTTAAATATATTTCTTTCTAAGAACTATTATTAAGACCCATAATTTTAATGTAAAATGATGCAACTCAACTTTTCTATTAATAATAAGATATAACAAAATATTTTTAAGGGAAATCTAAAGTGATTTGATTACTTATATTTCAATAGACATACTTTATGTGAATTCACAAATTTGGAACATTAAATTATTTTGCAGTATTTAACAGATGAGATGAAGCTTGTCTTTTTTTATTTATTTACAAAAGTTCCTGTGTAGGTGCTCATTCCTTTCATGTTAAAGTTTTTTACATTGAATATTTTTAAAATTTGAATTATTATTGCTTCATATTGGATGCTTTTATTGTTATACTTACTTTTTATTTCTTAGCTAGGGAATGTAGAGATGATGGATTGTTGTAATTTGTTTATAAGCTAACTTGTTTATTTTTATAGTATTTTTTTAAATGGTTTGCATCCTGAAATGAGTTTCAACTAATAGTAGAAGTTCGAGCTAAATTTAGAGAAAATTGTTATGGCAATCATGAGAATATTTCTGTTTTAAGAAGTAGAATGATATTTTTGGAAGTGCAAAGCAAGAATATGTAATTTATAACATTTTAAAATTGTACAAGCATTACAGAATTGTTGCGTATAAAAATTAAAAATGGAGATGAAAGCATACATCTAAAAAAGTTCAGAATTTTGAAAAAAATTTTTGACATGTTGAGATTTGTTATATTTATAATCTTGAACTTAATTATGATAACTTTGTTGAAATGTGAGAAATAAAGTTAAGGGCTACTGTCTTTGTAAGGTTGGGATCTTTAATAGATTATTCCCTTCAGTAAGTGATATGTCATATGATTATAGTAAGATTATATTATTTCTCTTCCCTTCACAGTCCCTAGAGTATTACAGAGATAGTAGCAGCCTGGGCTTTGTGGCATGTTATATTGGTGAGGGAGTTGTTTCCAAAACTTGTATCATAGTTTTTTAGGTAAAACTTGTGGCACTTTGATGGTTTAGCAAATTTCCACTTGTTTTTAAATGTTATTACATTGGACTGCGTGGTCTCTACTTTATGACCGTAGGGCATAAGTGAAAAATGCTTAAAGTTAAAAGTCTTGGAACATTTTAAAATAAAATTATCGAGGCCGGCGAGGTGGCGCTAGAGGTAAGGAGTCTGCCTTGCAAGCGTTAGCCAAGGAAGGACCATAGTTGGATACCCCGGGGTTCCATATGGTTCCCTCAAGCCAGGGGCGATTTCTGAGCACTTAACCAGGAGTAACCCCTGAGCATCAAATGGGTGTGGCCCAAAAAACAAAAAACAAAAAAAAAAAAGAAAGAAAAAAAATTATCTCCTGGAAACGAAAATCAGAACTACTACAGTTGAATTAAAGCAGATTAAATTTGAAATAGCTAAATAGCATATTATGAGTATACTAGAAATCAAGTAGAAGCAATTTTTTTATAATATCCTGCAAACTTATACCTAGAAGCTTGAGAATGTGGAGGAAGTCTCAAAGATATGGAATATAAATTTGAAATATGTTTCATTTATGCCTTATTATGTCATTAGTGCATTAGTTTGCATAAAAGAAGGGAAGGAAAGAGTAAGTTAAACACAAATTTTAAGTGGATAACTGATGAGAATAATGCAGAAGCAAAAGATAATCTACATTTTTGTAAGGCCAACAAACTTGTCAGAAATATTAAAAGAAACTCAAATATAGATTAAATATAGTGAGATTTCAGAACATCTAAGAATGAGAAAATTGGGCTGTAGAGAGAATGAACTGCTTGGCAGCATGTCAAAATATATTGGAGTTAGCAATGTTACATAGCACTTGTCTTCTATGGATGAGGCCCTTGGTTCAATCATAAGCACATTAGGGCAATTGCCACAACAGCATTTCTCCACTCATACATGCACAGCAAAAGCAAAACTTTATGACAGCAACAACTAAAAACCAAATTCATTTTTCTTAGTAAACTGGAAAACACCTTATTCTCAGTGTTGATGTATTATTGTTAGGAGAAATGAATATGGTAGAAACTAGAAGATAAATTTGGAAGGCTCTTTAGTATTGTGTTTCAGAATTGTAAAAATTTAAACACTTAAAACAATTTATCCAGAACTGACCTAAGAAACTATCAAGATGGAAAATATATTTGTACCAAGAATTTTCATTGCAGCATTGCTTAAGTGACAATGAGCAAGGAACTATTTAAATCACAGGAATTTATGAAATAATGGTATACACGTAGCTATTAAAGACTAAGGGTGCACTGTATGCTTTACTAGTGTCTGAAAAAAAAGCAGACTATAAAATAGTATAATCATATGCTTAGGCTAGAAAATATTTGTTTGCTTTTGAAATAGTCTTGTATAACAAAATAATGCATTTTAATCCATTTGTATCTAAAGTAAGAATTAAACAGGCATATTTTTTAAAGGTTGGGGGTATAGAGTGAGGTGAGGGAAATAGTTGTAAATATTTTCAATTGGTCTGTAAAAATAAATTTCATTAATACCAGGTGCTTATGTTGTGTTAGAGAGCATAGATGCTTTGTAGATTGCTCCAGTTATCAACATATTTTTGAGTGACAAACGGTGCGCCATATCATATTACAAGTGTTCAGGAAACATTGAAGTTTGAAACAAATTAGTTTGAAGGTACATGAGGATGTTTCCAGAAATAGCTGTAGACTATAACAGCCATACTTACTGTGAAAAGTTAACAGCAAAGAGACATTCATATAATTCAGAAGGATGTCTGTCATGGATCAAAGTTTTGATATAGTCATTCTGTTAGAAGTCACACCCCATGCAATGTGGACTTCCTTAATAGAGGATAAATGTGTCACCTTTTGGCATGAGTCACATTTCTTCTATGTCATAATAGGCTTGGTGTCAGAGTCACTTAGTTTCCTGTAAATAGATTGTGGATGTGTTGACATATTGGTGTGAAGATGATCTGAGTGGTTCATGCTTGATGAGTCATTACATTACACACAGGCACTACTGTATATGCTGAGTGTGCAGAGCAGCTGGACCTATTACATGTTATTGTTGATGTGTAATGCTACAAACATTATGAAGAATCAGGAACTTCTAATAAATTAAAAATATCAGTGTGAAAAATCAGCATTTACAGTTATAGATATTGTACCTTGAGAAAAGGATGTGCAGTCACAAGAACTTAAAATTGTAAACCAAAATCTAATAAATAGCAAGGAAAAGTAAAAAATGATGGCATTCATATACCAAGAGATGTGATATAAGAGATAGTTTGAACCTTTAGAAATATAAAAAATTTGCACTATTGAATATTTTGATTATTCATTAAAAAAACTTGGTTAGCCCCTATTATTTATCATGTATTCTCTAGGGATGAAACACAAGGAATGTACTAATTATTAAAAATGAAAATTGTTTTTCTGATTTCTTACAAAAATTGTGAGATATTTATTATATTTTGTTTATGTGTCTGCATAAAGTAATATATGTAAATTGTATTTTAATGGAACTCTGATCTTTTAAGAAATACTCACCAAGAAAAATATATTTAGCTATGTTGAAATGATATATGAAGATCATATGAAATCTTAATTATCTATCATTTATAACGTAAAAATTATTGGACTGAGGATAGAGCTTAATTGCACATCTCATCTGTACCATTTCATTCCTTGGGTTAGCATGAAATCTTAGGCCTGGACCTCTCTGCTCACTAATGGGGTCATACAACAACAATCCTCAAAATAAACTATGTTAAACCCAGCAGTAGAGACCAGAGAGATAATACAATGGCTAAACATTTGCATTGTACACAACTGGCACGTGTTTGATCCCTTGCAGATCATATGTGGAGGATACACACAGAGACCAAGCAATGCCAATGTGATCTCAGATTGCAGAACTAGAAGTCAGGCCTGAGACCACACACTCAGCAATGACAATAAAAAAAGGACCAGGCATTAAAGCCAATACAAAATGTGCAAGAACTTCTACGAAGAAAGTTATTAGATATTGTTGAGATGCTTTAATAAATGAGAAAGTAATTGCAAATTTTGCTGTTTTATGTATTAGAAGATGGAACATTGTAAAATGAGCCAGTTCTCTTCAAAATGATATAAGCTTGTAGTTTTATCTCAGTTAGAATGCAAATAATTGGCTTTCTCATAGATTGACTTCAGGAAATCTTGATTCATCCCTCTCTCTCTTGGGTCTGCATTTCCATCTTTCTTTCCTCTTCTTTCATTTTCTTACCTCTTCCTCCTCTCTCTCTATCTCTTTTTTCCCCTTCTTCCAACTCTCTGATCTGTATAGCTTAAATTATAAGCTACTTTCTCAGTGAGTATAATGTGTCTTCAAAATGGTCACAAAGGAAAGTATTTTTAATATTATCTTATTGTTGTTGTTTTTTTGTTTTTTGATTTTGGGCTATACCTGATGACACTCAGGGGTTATTCCTAGCTATGCTCTCAGAAATCGCTCCTGGCTTGGGGGACCATATAGTACACTGGGGAATTTGAACCTTGGTCTGTCCTAGGTTAGCGTGCTCAAGGCAGATGCCTTACCACTTGCATCACCGCTTTGGCCCCTTAATATTATCTTTACACTCATTAAAATAATAGAATAAGAAATAGTTTGAACCTTTAGGAATATAAAAAATTTGCACTACTGAATATTTTGATTATTCATTAAAAAAACTTGGTTAGCCCCTATTATTTATCATGTATTCTCTAGGGATGAAACACAGATGCTGATGGGAGAGATTGGTTGATTACTATTTTTGGTACACTGTGATAAATGTGTTTACAAATTTCTTCAGGAGCTAGGTGGTAAAGGATTACTGACGCATGGTGAAAACTCTGGTGATATGAAAATGAATGTTAAAAATGGTCTACCAAGGAGATTGCAAAGTCATAGCTCTTTTTTTTTATATCTTCAGTTTTTCAGTGTCATTCTAGTATATTGGTGTGCTTATAGAAATATAATAAAACAAGTTTTAAAACAATAATTTTTTACTGGTGACATCTTTTTACTATACCAGTGTCATGTGTTATGTGCAGACTGCTTAATAAAACCATTTTCTCTCTTTAGTCTAGTTTTTAAAGTCTGATTTAGTTGCTGATCATTATGCACAGCATATGATAGAATTTTATTTAGTCTAATCCTGAAATTGCTTTATTTTGTTATTAATTAATCTAACTTTAGTATATATATACATATTTTTTAAAGGTTTGACACTTGTTCTATTTTGCCACAATTGGTATCTTCAAGAATGCTCAAGTTTTTTGTAATTACTGCCTATGTAACCAATTCCTTAGTAACTAGGTACGACATAGTCTGCTGGAATTATTGCAAAGGGCTAATTTCTTTTTAGTATTTTATTATAATCAGTTCTAAAATGTACATATGTAGCTAATGATAAATTATGTACTTATAATAGTGATTAAAACTACTAGTTTATGTAATGCTATTGCAGAGAATACATTAAATTAATGAAATATATTATTTTCTCCCCATTGCTTAAGAGTTCTTGAAGCCAGCATAGCTGAAAACAAAGCATGTTTGAAGAGGACGCCTATGGAGGTTTGGAGAGATTCTAGAAACCCTTATGATAGAAAAAGACAGGACAAAGCTCCCGTTGGACTAAAGAATGTTGGAAATACTTGCTGGTTTAGTGCTGTAATTCAGGTAAGAATTTGTATATGTCTTCTTTGGCAGATGTGATAGTCATGGAAAGTGGGTGAGAATTATTTTTCCCTGAGGTTTGTATGTTTTAAATGTAAATGCAAGTAAGGTTTTAATATTTTTAAATTTAATTAATTTAATTTTATTATTGGATTATTTTTTATTTCATTCTGTTCTTGGATCCAAAGTGGAATTCTAACTCTAGAGATCTACCTTCCTCTTATTTGCAGTTAATTTCCCTTATCTAATTTTAGATGTTTTTCAAGAGGAGTGACTATTTTTCAAATTTATTTCCTTTAAATTTATAGAAGCATGTGGCCAAGAAATCAAATCAAATCTGTTTTGTGGCTTTGTGTGTGTATAAGATGAAATTTATTTGTATACATTAGAAAATATTTATAGAATTACTATCTACCTAAGTACTATATATAATATGTGAATGTGTTTACCAATTGTTAGTTAATTCTCACTGTATTTGTGCAATGATGTAAAAATAGATATTGCTAAATCAGTTGGTAAGTCAATTTTTAAATTGCAGTCCTTAAATGTTAATTTAGCTCCTTATTCTACAAGAAATGCTTATTATGAATATATAATAATCCTCAATTTGTATGAATTTTTTTAAACTTCAGTGTTATTGTTTTAACAATGTTTTACAATATCAGATAAACTTTGGAGTGTAGTCTCACATGCTCTAACATATATTATTGTTTTCAGTTATAATTAACACCCAAATTTAGTGCCAAAATATCTCTTCTCTTTGAGGCGTTCCAAACCATCATGATGAAAGTCTAAACTTTTGCATATATTAAAAGTATTAATTGGCTAAATAGTTTGGATTTGGCTAGTTTTTAATTATTTTCTGTAGGCAATTTATAATTTGTTTTGTTTGTTTTGTTTTTGGGCTAGACCTGTTGGGGCTCAGAGGTTACTTTGGCTTTACCACTCCTGGCCATACCAGGAATAGAAACTGGATAGGCTTTGCACAAGACAAGTGTCCTACCCTGGCGCCCTCCAGTCTAGCCCCTATAATTTTTTCTACTTATATTTTACTTCTTTATGGAGCTGGAGTGGTGGCGCAAGCAGTAAGGCATCTGCCTTGCCCACACTAATTTAGGATTGGCTGTGGTTCGATCCCCCGGGGTCCATATGGTCCCCCAAGCCAGGAGCCATTTCTGAGCGCAAAGCTAGGAGTAACCTATGAATGTCACCAGGTATGGCTCAAAACCAAAAACCAAAAAAAAAACAACATTTTTACTTCTTTTATTTTCCCCACATATTATCACAGAACTTAATTTCCTTTGGTTGTAGCTTAATACAAATTGCAAAGCTTGTATCAGTATGTTATGTATTTGCCTTCAATAAATAAATGTAATGTGGAATGCATCAGATAGTATTATTTTTCCATCTTATTAAATATTAGTGACTGCCGAGATATGTTATAGACTTAAAATATCTTTACGTAATATTATATGTTTTAAACTTTGCTAAGTTTCTATGTATTAAATACTAATGTTTACCTCAATTACAAACATTATTTATGATTTTATTCTTGCCTTAATTAGGCATTATTTACTTATGTACCAACAATATATTAACATGCTAGTTGTGTTTTAGATATTCTTGATAGACTGTTTTGCGTTAATTCTATTATTAAACTTTTATATATTTGGTTTTCTTACAAAATTTCAGAATATAGACATCAACTTTAAATACATGACATTGTTTTAAGATTGACTAGACTGATTATAAATAGTGCTTTGTCTCTTTTTGGATGAATATTTGTTATTTCTGTACTTTTCTGACCCAGATGAAGCATCAATTAGCTTTCTTGGCACTACAGATGTTCCCTCAAGCAACTTACTTGCTGAGCACATTTGTGTGCTCAGGTACCGCCTCCTGCCCCTCTAAAAGAGAGAGAGAGAGAGAAAGAGAGAAATTTTCTCCAGTTCAATCCCCAGTGCCACATATGACCCCTAAACACTGCCAATAGTGATCCCTGAGTACAGAATGAAAAGTAAGTCCTGATCACCACTAGATCTGACACCTTAAACAACCATAAATATAAAAAAGTTCTTTAACCACTATTTGTTAGAATAAGTGCTCTTTAATTCCCTATATTACATTATAAGAAAAATCTGAAGTAAAAATCAACTTACTGGATAAGGGATAATAATTTTTAGAAATTTTTTATTGCTATTATAGGTCAGGCTTACTGACCTAAACTTTTGCTTTGTGTTTCAAAATCTTTGGTGTTATTGTAGAGACAAATTAACTGAATAAACATTTTTTATTTAAGAGTTTCACGCCCTACTTGTCCTTTTTATATGTTATATTTGTTTTTTATTTTATTTTTTTTAAACACCATGATTATAAACATGATTGCAGTTTGGTTTCAGTCATACAAAGAATGACCCCCTTCACCAGTGCAGCATTACTACCACCAATGATTCCTATCTGCCTCCTCTTCCACTCCCTGCCTATTTTTTCAGACAGGCATTCTACAGTAATTCTGTTAGTTTCTAAAATTTAGATTAGTGTCTACAATTGTTAGTGTGATGTTGCCACATTAAGAAATATAGAATTTGGGGCCGGAGAGATAGCATGGAGGTAAGGCATTTGCCTTTCATGCAGAAGGTCATCGGTTCGAATCCCGGCATCCCATATGGTCCCCCGTGCCTGCCAGGAGCAATTTCTGAGCATGAAGCCAGGAGTAACCCCTGAGCACTGCCGGGTGTGACCCAAAAACCACAAAAAAAAAAAAAAAAAGAAATATAGAATTTAGGGATTATTTATTTTTACTTTAGCGAAGTTCAGATAAGTATATTGGAAAAGCAACCTGAATTTTAAAAAATAAAGCTTATGTTGAATTGACTTGACAAAATCTCAAAAGTAAGTTTCTGATTTTGAAAATAAAGAATGGAAAATAAAAAAAATAAGTAAAGATTGAAATAAATATAAAGAATAAGTTACTGTGAAATCACTTCAAATTTAAATTTTTTTACTTTAATTTTAAAATTCTAAACCTATATTTTGTTTCTTTGTTTTGTGATCACAGCTGGCAATACTTGGGATTTTACTCCAGGCTTTGCACTCAGGGATTCCTCCTGTGAGGACTTTGAGGTCCATCGGGTGCCAGGGATTGAGACTGGGTGGGTGGCTATATTAAGGCAAGCATTGTGTCCACAGTATTTTCTCTCTGGCCCCAAGTCTTTGTCTGTGTTAAAGTGCTTTAAGTATGTATGTATGTATGTATGTATGTATGTATGTATGTATGTGTGTGTGTATGTATTTTTGGGTCACACCCAGCAGTGCTCAGAGGTCAGTCCTGGCTTTATACTTTGAAATTATTCCTGGCAGGCTCAGGGACCATATGGGATGCTGGAATTCGAACCTTCTACATGCAAGACAAATGCCTCACCTCCATGCCATCTAAGAATTGGGAGACAAAAAAATAAGATCTTAAAAAATTTTCTAATTTTCTAAAATTATTGTTTAATTCTACAAATATTTTTGAGATCAGTATGCTATCAATAAATTGTCTTTTTCTGTATATGAAGGAATATTTGGGCAGGAAATCCATTAGTGTGGAGTTTTTTATTCATTATTTTTTTCTAAAGTGATTTGAAATATGTTCAAACTCTAATGTAAATACTTTATAGATTTACTATAAAACTTTCAAAGTGATAGAATTTTCTTCATTTACAGTACTATATAAATCAAACCAAGAATGTTTTTTTAAATAAATCTATTAATTTAAAAATTTACTAGTATTCTAACCTTTAATTTTGAGTTTAAGTTAGGTGGAAATAGGCTGTGAAAGAAATACCTTTGTTATTCATCTTTTATAAATACTCAGGCCACTATTTTGGAAGAAAAAGTGAGAAGATTATTATAGTGATTAGAAAGGTCTATAAAAAAAGAGAAGATTGTAGAGAGAATGGCTTAACCAATCTTATGGTTTCTAACTGCTATTACACTGACTGTAGATTGGATATCAGCCTCTTATCTACTCAATAGTATTTTTTTTCTTTCTTAAATTGAACTTTTATGTAGAAAGTACTGAATGGATCTGCTTTCTCCACTACAGTCTCAGTGACTGAGATTATTTAGAAGTAAAAAGAGGTTTCAGAAACAAGTGCCTGACTTCTTAGTTTGGCTGGAATAATCCATTGTATTGTGGTAGCTCCACTGATGCTTTTTAGTTAGCCTTAAAGGATGTATAGGTTGGTTGATAAAAGTATATAGTCATGAGCCATATAAAATGCAAGTATTTTGAGGGCTCAGTAAATTTTCTAACTCACTGGTTTTCAACCAGCAGTCATTAGTCTACTGCTGATTTTGCTGATATAAAACATTGAAAAGCATTAAGTCTTTGTTTCATACCCAAGTTTATAAATTAGATATGCTCTTTTATATTAGAGGAACCCTTTAGGTATCAAATGAATGTAGAAAGGGAGTGTTTGGTACTCGCTTCGGCAGCATATATACTAAAATTGAAACGATACAGAGAAGATTAGCATGGCCCCTGCGCAAGGATGACATGCAAATTCGTGAAGCGTTCCATATTAAAAAAAAAAAAGGGAGTGTTTGTTAGTAAGACTAAAATTGAAGACTTTCGATGTCTATCTTACTCAAAAGGCACATCAAATTGAAAAGATGCTCTGAATTTTTTGAAAATTCAGAACTTCATTTAGCATGTTTATTCACATATTTTATCCTTTTATTCTTTGTTAAAACTAAAGTACATGATCCCAAGAGAAAATAAGAATTCCTTTAGCAATATATGGTTTATTACACTGTTTGTAAAGCACCAAAACTTTCCAAATCAAAGTTCTATCTAGCTATTTCTAATTGTTTTCTCAGTTACTGTTATTTTTCATGTGGCATGCCTTATAGCTGAGACAGATGAATAGTTTATACCTCTTTTCTTTTTTTTTCTGTCACAGGTTAAATGACCAATAGTTGGGTTTTATATTTTCCATGTGTGTGTAAATATTACAATGATTAGCTGTGACTACCACACTATAATGAACTATTTTGTTGGTGTCAATTGTTCTCTTTTCTTCCCCCTTTTCCAATTTTAGTCTTAAAACTGCTAAATGCTTCAATATTTTATCAAGTCTAAGTTCTTTTGCCCAGACATTCCGCTCCACTTCTTGTTCAGACTTTTACCACAGATATGTCTTTTTCACATCCAAACTATATTAGAGTTCTTTGTGGTTTCAACACTATTATTGGCTTTCCAAAAGCAGATATAGAGAAAGCTGAATGGAGAGAAATATTGAAAGGGGGTCACTTAAAAGTTTGTAATGAAATCTACTTTTGAACCTGAATTTCATTGCCTCTCTCTACCTCAAGAAACACTGGGGCTGATTTTTATGTATGTGGTAGAAAACTTAGTCTCTGACTGTAATTGATCTAAAAAAAAATATGAGTTAATGATTCTTCTGGTTTGGAAAGGAACTCAGTTGATGTTTGTAAACTTTGATCTTCTTTTGGAAAAGACTGAGACATACTTGCCACTGCTCATTACTCAGAACTTCTGGTGTTTCTCAGGAGACCAGAGGATACTGGAGGTTAAACCTCTATTCCTACAAGCAAAGCATGCTCTCAATGCTTTGTATTGCTTTAGCAGCAGGCTTTAATCTTTTATCACAATACTGGTTCAGTTGTGACTTTCATTTGAAAATTGTTTGGAGTTAGATGCAGAGCTATATTAAACATATCAGATTTTGTCCGAATTATTTAAAAATATTGAAATTAAAAATTGCGCCCAGGATACAATAGCTCCCTACTGAGTGGGAGAAACTATTCACCCAATACCCATTAGATAAGGGGCTAATCTCCAAAATATACAAGGCACTGACAGAAATTTACAAAAAAAAACACATCTAATCCCATCAAAAAATGGGGAGAAGAAAAATCTCATCAAAAAATGGGGAGAAGAAATGGACAGACACTTTGACAAAGAAGAAATACATATGGCCAAAAGACACATGAAAAAATGCCCCACATCACTAATCATCAGGGAGATGCATATCAAAACAACTATGAGGTACCACCTCACACCCCAGAGATTGGCACACATCACAAAGAATGAGAACAAGCAGTGTTGGCAGGGATGTGGAGAGAAAGGAACTCTTATCCACTGCTGGTGGGAATGCCGTCTAGTTCAACCTTATGGGAAGCAATATGGACATTCCTCCAAAAACTGGAAATCGAGCTCCCATACGACCCAGCTATACCACTCCTAGGAATATACCCTAGGAACACAAAAATACAATACAAAAACCCCTTCCTTACACCTATATTCATTGCAGCACTATTTACCATAGCAAGACTCTGGAAGCAGCCAAGATACCCTTCAACAGATGAATGGCTAAAGAAACTGTGGTACATATACACAATGGAATATTATGCAGCTGTCAGGAGAGATGAAGTCATGAAATTTTCCTATACATGGATGTACGTGGAATCTATTATGCTGAGTGAAATAAGTCAGAGAGAGAGAGAAAGATGCAGAATGGTCTCAATCATCTATGGGTTTTAAGACAAATGAAAGACATTCTTGCAATAATAATTTTTAGGCACAAAAAAGAAAAAAGCTGGAAGTTACAGTTCACCTCATGAAGCTCACCGCAAACAGGTATGAGTTTAGTTAGAGAAATAACTACGTTTTGAACTATCCTAATAATGAGAATGTGCGAGGGAAATAGAAAGCCTGTCTAGAGTACAGTGGGGGTTGGGTGGTGAGGAGGGAGATTTGGGACATTGGTGATGGGAATGTTGAACTGGTGATGGGTGGTGTTCTTTACATGATTGAAACCCAAATACAATCATGTATGTAATAAAGTTGGTTAAAAAAAGAATTTACCAAAAATTAAAATTTCTGGGGTTCATATATAGTATATATAGTTTGACATAGTTTCAGAATTAGATTGTGATGATCTAGGACTTTAATTGGCTTTAAGCTTGCTGCCTGCCAGAGGCAAGTATAAATTCAGTCAGAAGAAAAGAACATTTAAAAATTTGAATGCTTTCTCAGTTTATCTCATATATTATCTCATATTCAAATCAGTTATGTCAACACAAAATGAAATGTTCAAAGACTTAAGAAAAAATGATGGGTAATATTCTAATGAGAAAACCTATACATTGAATTATTATAATAATTCTTAGTATTCTTTTTTTTTTAATTTAAACATTGAGAGAAAGAATTGTCCTGGGAGTTAATGCCATCTTTATATTGAAGTTTGGTGTGTCTGTTGGTCAGTCTTGTTTTAAAGTAGGCCGTTCAGTTTTTCTTTTAAGAATGGTTTTGAAAACCTTGGATATTTTTATATATATATCTTACCTTTATTTATTATCGTTATTATTATTTTTATTTACCTAGCTATTTTGGTCGATTTCTCTGTTTGGATGTGATTATTGAAATTATTGTCCCCAATTATTCTTATTTTTTTTCTCTCTTCCTTTCTCTTCTTTCATTTTGTGCTACGCCATGTTTCTTATTTCAAGACCACGGTGTGTTTTGTTTTTTTTTGTGTTTGTTTTTAATTTAATTTTATTTTTTTTATTATTTTTTTTTAATCTTTTTTTTGTGGTGCCTATCGATATAACCGGAGTCCTCACTGGATATTTGACACTTCTTTTGGTACCGGTGGAGTGTTTCACCTTCTTGTTCTCATTCACTTCCCAAATCGATGATGAGAACCTCTAGGAGGATTCTGCCCATTTTCGGGGTATTAGACCCTTACCCCAGTTTATTTACTTTCTCTATTTCAGGCAAAACCACGCAACTTGAACTAGCTAGCCCTGCCCCCACTTACAGGGGGAAGTAAGGGAGGCATCAAGACCAAACTGATGCAAGACTACTAAGTAGTAGGTTAGATACAGAAGGGACCACATATTCTAGCCGCCCTGAGGGTGAGGGAAGAGGAAATGGGAGGTAGGACAAAAACGGAGGGGTAGGGAGGACAATTTGGGGATGGGAAACCCCCCTGATTTTATGTAAATATGTACCTAAAATATTATTGTCAACAATATGTAAGCCACTATGATCAAAATAAAAATTATATTAAAAAAAAAGAATGGTTTTGAGTGTGTAATGTTTATGAGCTATTGTTTGTCTGTGAAACCATGTATTGTTCCTTCAAACCTGAAAGTGAGTTTTGGTGGGTGCAATATTCTAGGCGAAGCATTTATTTCATTGAGTTTTTTCACTATGTCCCACCACTGCCTTCTGGCCTTGAGTGTTTCCGGTGACAGGTCTGAAGTAAATCTCAAGGATACTTCCCTTGAATATAATTTCTCTTTTCAATATTGCTGCTTTCAGAATTCTGTCCTTATCCATGGGATTCGTCATTGTGAGTAGGATGTGTCTTGGGATGTTTTTTTTCTGGGGTCTCCTTTAGTTGGTACTCTCAGGCATGCAGGATTTGATTGTATGTATTCTTTAGCTCTGGTAGTTTCTCTTTAATGATGTTCTTAACCATTGATTCTTCTTGGAGATTTTCTTCCTGGGTCTCTGGGACTCCAATGATTCTTAAGTTGTTTCTGTTGAGCTTATCATAGACTTCTATTTTCCTCTGTTCCCATTCTTTGAGTAATTTTTCCATTGTTTGATCATTTGCTTTGAGGCATTTTTCCAGTTTCTTCTGCTGTATGTAATTGTTATTCATCTCATCTTCCAGTGTACTAATTCTATCCTCAGCTGCTGTTAACCTGTGGGAAAGCTCAACCATGTTTTTATTCATTCATCTACTGAGTTTTTGAGACCTGTTATTTGACCTGAGATTTCAGTTTAGAGTTTTCTGATTTCTATCTTCATATTCTCTTGATTCTTATTAGTGTTCTCTTCTATATTTTCTTTGAGTTCTTTGAACATCTTCCATATTGCGACTCTAAACTCCTTATCAGAGAGACTGACTAGTTGGTTGGTCATGTTCAAGTCATCAGAGTTGTCATCGTCATTCTCTATGTCTGGTGCTGGCCTGCCTTTTCCCCTATTGTGACACTTGTATTGTGGGTTTTTCTACGTGTTGTGGTTGTATTCATTGGCTAAATGATGTGCACGGCTGCGAAGTGGAGCGGCTGCGCTATTCTGGCTCATCCCTTTCTGGGCGTGTAAACTCACCTGCAGGGAAGGCTCCAGGAAAGGCGAGCTGTCTGCAGATGAGCCACACACAGGATGAAATCAGGCCAAAAATTTAGCACAGCACAGAAGACAGGCAGATAGTGGTGCTGGCATCTGAGTTCCAGCAGAGTTCAGCGGCTTCCCCTTTCTGGGCGTGTAAACTCACCTCCAGGGAAGGCGAGCCATCCACAGATGAGCCACATACAGGATGAAATCAGGCCGAAAATGCAGCACAGCACAGAAGACAGGCAGATAGGGGTGCTGGCCTCTGAGTTCTCAGAAATCCTTTTGAACTTTAATCCTAGTCTGAAATGGGTAATCCCCTCAGATGGTTCGTGCTTGCCATCGTCTTACTGACAAAGGTGAAAGAGCTTGAAGCCTCCAAAACCTTCAGTGTGGTCTCCAGGGTCACCCAGAAAATTGACATTCACCTCTGAAGCAGGCTGGATTACCAGCAGGACCGCTGATGAAATCCAGTCTCAGACAGCTGAAAACAGCATGACCCAAGATGGCTTCTGCACCCTTCTGACTCCTGGCAGAAACCAGCAGGAATCAGTGTGTATATGTCCCCACCCAACTCTGAAGCAGGCAGGATCACTGGCAGGAATGCAGATCAATTCTTAATATTCTTAAGGAACTAAAGGCACATTTGAGAATCTCATTAAAAATGGAAACTTTAGAACTCTAATAGTGACATCGATAAAAGTTAAGGAATTCAAGTTCTGGAGAGATAGTAAAATGAGTATAATGATAATAAAATGCCTTGCACACAGCCAATAGGATTTGATCTCTAGTGTGAAGAATTAATTGGCCAACTGATAATTTCTCTGAATAATACTTTTAGAACTATTACCAGGCAAAAATGTAAGAAAAACTTTGCAGTCTTAATAATTGTCTTTACCACCCAGCATTTGGCCTAAAATTGGTTTGTGTTTTATTTTGTAGAAGTAATACCTCTGCATAGCATATAGGCTTTGGATTGGTCTACTGCCATTTAAGCATATAATAGAGACATTAAAACTTTCTAAAATAATACAGTTGTTTTATCAAATCTCCATGTATAATTTTCTTCCTCAGAATATAATAATTATTGTTCATCAGATGAAATACTATGTCAAATTTTAGAAAATCTGTTTTTTTTTTCTTGAAGAGAAAACAGGCTTTTTTGGTTGCTCTTGCAACAATTCTGTGTATAACAGTATAGTTGTCAAACATGAATAAAAAATAAGTCATATTTTTTACAATTCTGTTAATAGAATTTTCCTTAGGTTATTTTAAATTGTTAATCTTTTTCAGTCACTATTCAATCTTTTGGAATTTAGAAGATTAGTTCTGAATTACAAGCCTCCATCAAATGCTCAAGATTTACCCCGAAACCAAAAGGTAAATAAACTTTTTTTAAGTAGCCTGCATTGGGTTCTCTTATTCTTATGCTTTCTTTTGGCGTATTCACCTAATCAAATTGGAAGTAATGTCAAATTAAAATGAATTTATAATTTCAATGTCAGTATACTGAAAATATGATTTGTTTTCTTTAGTAATATGCTAATATGTTGGATTGGAATGTGGCTCAGTCTCTGGGTTTGAATCCTGGCACTTAATGGGACTCAAAGCATTGGTAGAATTTCTAATTGTCACTGACTACTACTGGGATTTTAACCAATAGTATCTAATCTAACCAATTTTTAGTTTTATAAGTGAATTATTTTAAAACATTTTAATGTCTGACTTTTATAGCATTTTGCAAACTTGTTAAAATATTTTCCTTCTCTACGTAAACTTTAGAAATTATAAAGTTTTTACTCATTGCTTTAGATAAGTCCTTTAAAAATAGTTTGCACTGATGATCTCTGCAGCTCAAATCTGTAACTTCAGTACTGTGAGTCTTGTTATGCAGTAGTAATGTAAATATCGCTAGAGACACGCTACATTCTTCTGTCTCTGAATCTAAGCAAGAGCTTGTCTTTCTCTACTCAGTTTCTTTACCTGTGACATATAAATAATGATAGCACATATTTCATAGAGCTGCTGTGAGAATTAAATGAGATAAACTACACAGAGAACTTAAAAGTACCTGGTATATTTTACATTCATCGTATCAGCTATTGTATTCACAGCTTTTAAAAAATAAGACCGATATAAATGCAGAACTTTATACTTGATAGAAACATTTGTTAATGTATGATATGCTTTAATAAAGGTTTTAATAATTTTATCTCCCAAATTTTATAGTTTTAAGAAGACAAGCATCAGACAAACAAAATGATCAAAGTGACAAATAGTTTTAGTGGTTATTCTAAAAGGAATGACTGATTCAAATAGACAAACATCATTTAAAGTCTTAAGAAAACATTAATGAAAAGTTAAATTTTGTGTGACCCATTGTTAGTTGTAACAATAATTGGTCAAAATATGTTTTTCTTATCTATTTTTTATTAAAATAATGAGTGATTTTGAAAACCACATTTTCTTGCATTGGAACCTATTTATTATATAAGCTCAAGGGAGTATAACTTGATTTTCAATTGATTTCTTAGGGCTCTAGTATTTCAGTTGTAGAGTATGACATGATAAGTCATTTCTAAAGGGGTCAAGATCAATTAGCCATCCCTTCATGTCTCAAGAGAAAAGCAAAATATCTCAAAATAACAAATTTTCCATGGTTTATTTTTGTTTGTTTAACTTTGTCCCCTACTATTCTGATTTGTTAATACCAGCAGTTTTCTTTTCTGATGTCTCAGTAGAAGTATACAGTTTATCACACCCATAGTTTCCTTTTATGTTCCTTGATTCTAATCTTTTTTAGAGCCTTAATTTTGTTTTATTTTCCTAAGTTTTGTTTATGACCATTAGTATTTTGTCATCTAAAAGTTAGTTTCACGGTTATTATTGAAGTATCCCAGTTACAGTAGTGTTAGTGCTTTTTACCTTTTACTCTACAACTTTATTGCATTGCCAGCACTGTCTTTTTGTCACTTCTAATCCATGACTATTTTCTGATAGTTTCAATTTCGGGGGTGTTGGGCCACACCCAGTGGCACTCAGGGTTTTTTTTTTTTTTTTTTTTTGGCTCTGCACTCAGAAATTGCTTCTGGCAGGCTTGGGGGATGATATGTGATGCCGGGGATTGAACCAAGTTGGCTAAGTGTAAAGCAAATGGTCTACCTGTTGTGCTATTGTTCTGGCCCCTGATAGTCTTTATTTTGAATTTTTGAATTTTATTTATTTTTGACATATACCAGACTGTATTGAGGGCTTACTTCTCTACCAAGTATTCTCTTGATGAGTCTCTGGTGTTGGAGATCTAACCCAGATTGGCTACATGAAAAACAAGCTCCCTACCCACTGTACTCTCTCTACAACCCTCCTGCCCCAAAGAGTTTTTATTTTATTATATTCTATTTTAATTGTGATTTATGTATTAAAAACTAGTGTGGGAGTCAAAGTGACTTTACAGTGGAGTACTGGAGAAGTATGTAATTCTAGTATTTACCACTTGCCAGAGTAATGTGACTATTGCATTGGAAAGGTCAGTATTCAGAATTAGTAGAATAAGTAGAATCACTATTTCTATTGCAACATAATTAGATTCAATGATGAAAGGATAAAGCAGTTGTAGTATACACACATAATGAAATAAGATGATAGGTAAGAAAAGATGAAATCATTCAACTTACTGCAATGTGGATGGAGCTGGAGAATGTCATGTTAAATAAGTTAGAGGAAGAGAAAATGCCATTCATTTCTGGTAGATAACCAAAACAAAATAGATAGAAAAAAACATGACAGTGTTAAAGAATGACCAACAAAGAATGGCCTTGATTGATAAAACTGATTACCGTGCATTGTGGGTAAATTTGGTTTGTTTTGTAGGTCAGAAGCTACGTGGCATAATGACAGTGATGAAAGGTATTGGACACTGGTGGTGGTGTGCCACAGTAACTTTCAGTGTCAATATCATGAACATTGCAACCATGTTACTTAAAATTATAAAAAATGTTAAGAATGATAAATATATATTGAGAATATCTCATGCAATTTTAGGAGATTGTTCTACAAATGAGGTTTTTTTTTTATGGCAACAGAAGTATTTACTATAACATATTATCTTGGAAGTCAATATGTGGCATGTATAGGCAGTTAAGAACCACTTATTAGAAAGCAAGTATGGTGTCAGGGTTGGAGAGATAGCATGGAGATTGGGCATTGCCTTGCATGCTGAAGGACTGTGGTTTGAATTCCGGCATCCCATATGGTCTCGTTGAGCCAGGAGTAACCTCTGAGTGCTGTCAGGTGTGACCTCCCCCCCAAAAAAGCAAGCATGGTGTCAACTTAAGCAAATGCTTACTTAACATGAAATTAGCAACCAATGATATTTATTTAAAGCAGAATAGGGGAAATAATAAATTAATAAAATATCAAAAAATGATAAAATTAATGGAACCCAATGCTGCCATTTGAACAGATAGATAAATTGATGAGCCTAGGTAAACTGAGCAAGAGTGCCAAAGAATACACATAGTTGCTGTTATAAATATTTAAAAAGGTACCCTACACACTGGGAGAAACTACTTTATTATCTAAGCTATATAAAGGGTTATATATAAGGTTTACATTTATATAAAGATATATAAAGGGATTTTAGTCCAAGCCACATAAGGCAGTAATTGAACTGTAGAAGAAAAATCAAAATTCCATCAAAATTCCATCAAAAAATTGGGGAGAAGAGATGAACAGAAACTTTCTCTAAGAAGAAATAAAATGGTAAAAAGGCACATGAGAAAGTGTTTGGCATCATAAATCATCAGGAAAATGCAAATGAAAATAGCAGTGAGAAATACCACTCACTCCAGAGACATTAGCAAACATCAAAAATATTCAACAGCAACCCTTGGTGTGAGTGTGGGAAAGACACACTACACTGATTTACTGTGGTGGGGATGTTGACAGGTTAGCTTTTTTAGAAAACAGTATGGACATTCCTCAAAAAATTGTCAAAGTCTGGTAACAACTCCAGTGCCCAATTATGGAAGATTGGGTAAAAATTATCATCTGACATAGGACATTGGTGGTGGAAAGGTAGCACTGGTGAGGGGGTGGTGCTTTCTTTATAAATGAAACCCAACTACAAATATTTTTGTTATCATGGTGCTTAAATAAAGATATTATTAAAACTATCAGCCATGTACCATCATTCCATCCACAATGGAATACTATTTGGCATAGAAAAAGATGAAGTCATGTAATTTCCTTCCATATGGATAGATAATGAGTTTGTGATGAATGAAGTTAAAGGGAAACAGAATGTTGTTTCTCATATATATATATATATATATATATATATATATATATATATATGTATATATATATGTAATATAAATAGATATAACGAAAACAAGAAACTGAGTAGAAGAATAACAAATGCCCAAAAGCAATAGAAATTGTTAATAAGAGAACTTACTTGCAGTATAAAGCTTGCCATTGGGGAATAGTCACATAGGTCAGGAAAGGTACAATTACTATATTGGTGGAGGGAAGTGGTCTGGAGGAGACAGAGGGAAGCTGAAAGTAAGTATAAAGTGCCAGCTATAGAGGCAGGCTAGGGATGTGAGGGAAATTGGAGACATTGGTGGAGGCAAGTGGTTGCTGGTGAAGTGATTTATCGGTGTTGGAACACCATGACTGAAACTCAATTGCTAACAACATTGTAACTTGAATATTGATGAGGATTCAGTAATTTTTTTAATGAAAAGGAGAACATATATATACATATAATAAATGTATAGACATTTATTAACAAGCCACAGATAATCTTGAAAAACCACAATATGTTACTACATATATGTTTATATATAAATAGTAATCTGCTCACAATGAAATTAACAATTATCTAGCTGAAACTCAAAATTGTGCCAATGTTAGTTGCAGATTAAAATAAATACACATTGCATCATGTAGTAGGACAGTAATAAACATTGAAGAAACTTGTAGGATGATAGTTTAGCTTGTTGTGGTATTCCATTTATGGTGATGTTTATATGTTTCCAACACACATAAATCTTACATTTTATTAGATACATTATTTGTATATAGTTATACCTGTTTTATGGAAAACAATAGTGTGTGGATAGTGTTTTTTGGGGGGAGTGGGTAGTTTTTGGACTAAATGTTGTGATCCTTAAGGAATATTCCTAAGGAGTAACCTTGCAACTTTCAGGATCCTATGTGATGCCGAGTACCGGGTCAGCTACATGTGAGGCCTGAACTTCCGTGCTGTCTCTGTAGTCCTATATTTTGTTTTTATCTTGGGTTATAATTTGGGGTTCTTGGTGGACAATGTTCCTGGGAACCACTGCCAGATTTTTTCAAGCTTGAAGAGCTCCAGTACCTTGTACAGTCCCCTTGACCTTTATCCTTTAAAGTATCATACCAATATCTTTGACATCCCAAGAATGTTGATAGTTTCAAGAATTGGTAGGAGAAAAAAGATTTCATTGTATGAATTTGTTTTTGAAAGATTTTTAGAATTTTACTTTGATTTCAAAGGTCATTTATTTCCTACTTTTTACTTGCAAGCAATGACTTGGAAAACTACATTGATTTAGTTATAGTGATAAATGAAGAATTGCAGTTATGGTGGGAGTGAAGGAAGAAACATAAGTT
Organism: Suncus etruscus; assembly: GCF_024139225.1. Lineage (NCBI taxonomy): Eukaryota > Metazoa > Chordata > Mammalia > Eulipotyphla > Soricidae > Suncus > Suncus etruscus. The sequence continues at coordinate 61,180,045 of NC_064860.1, read as the reverse complement.
CATTTTTCATGTCATTGAAAACCTTTGAATTTAGCCTTAATCATCAGTTATGGAATTTATAATAGTAAAGTAAAAGTCATAACTTAGCATGTTTATGTCAGGCTTAATGTAACTTATGATTACTGAAATAATTATTATTTCATAATCAGTTGACAAGAATTTGGAATATTTTTCCCCATTACCTATACTTTAGACTCCATTTAAAATATATATTTACATTGGAACTATTTCTGTTAAAGCCAGCAACATTTTTCATAGCGATTATCTCATTTTGGCAGCAGTTAGATACATATGCTGCTACATATACATATACTATATATACTTTTATAATGCAAACATGCAAGTTTGAAACAATTTACTAATATTTAAATTGTATATATATATATATATATATATGCTGCTCTGTCTGTTAAACTTTGCATTTGGAGACTAACTGTAGTTTCAACTACTCCAATTTGTCAGATTTTTAGTTAAAGGTAATAAGATACATTTTTAGTTTATTTCTTAATACAATAAATTATTAGAGATCAGTTGTGTTGGATTGTTTTTATTCGTTCTGGAGGATTTGGTAATCAGCCAGTAACAGCTTAATGCCTACTTTGTTTCACAAAAAATTCTGGGAGACATAAACATGCTCTTATCTTTGGAACAAATATGGCCTTCCCAACAAACAAAAGAATTTAAAGAAACACTGGGAAGAACACACTAGTCTAAATACATTGGAGCTGAATTGAATTGCTTCTCAAACTAATATTAGGCTAATAATTAGATTCAGATAACAGTTGTCATGGCCATTTGATACTGAGTAAATAATACTTTCAGTAGTGAGAATGTCTGGGAAGTCTTTGTGGAGTAGGGAAATTTTTGCTGAAGTTTGTGATTGAGGTACAGTACTCAGTAGTGCCTGGTGCATAGTGAACACTCATTGAATATTGGCTCTTATTGTTATTCTCTTCAACAACAGCTGGGCTTTGCTGAATGGAAAGGATTATGGCAAACAGACTTGAATAAGAAAGATTCTTGGTTAGTAATGACTGATTTGCTACAAATTCTGTGGTATTTCAGTGAAAATAATTAATGCTGGTTTTATTCTTAGTGTATATTGGGTGGCTTGTTTTCTTTTTACTTTAGAAATGAATATTGTTTACCAATAACAGTTTCGTGAATCTTACTTAATTTTTATCTTATTTTTTAATAGGAACATCGAAATTTACCTTTTATGCGTGAATTGCGGTATCTATTTGCACTGCTTGTCGGCACTAAAAGGAAATATGTTGATCCATCAAGAGCAGTTGAAATTCTTAAAGATGCTTTCAAATCAAATGATTCCCAGCAGGTAGCTTTATTGTGCTTGTTTATTTTCTAAACATTTGTATCTTATTAAAAGTTAAAATGGGGTAAAATATGTAATTAAAAATCTTCAAATATATAACTATGCTATGTCAATAATAGAATTCCTGGTTTTAATATCCCTAATTTTGCATAGGGAATGAGGGAGATGGAGGACATTGGTGGTGGGAATGTTGCCCTGGTGAAGGGATGCATTCTTTTTATGACTGAAACCCAATTACAATCATGCTTGTAATCATGGTGTTTAAATAAAGATATTAAAAAAATAAAAAATTGAAATAGATCATAAAAAGGGAAATTTTTTCTCAACTGTGTATTACCTTGATATTATTGATTTAGTTTTTTTACATACTGATATGTAGTACCTTTTTGATTCATTTCTTAAAAACAGTGTTGAGAATTTACCTATAAAAATTAAAATGCATAAAAATAAAAAAATTAAAATACATGGAAAAGTAGTCATAGAAATTTTAAAAAGAACATAGAAGAGAAACAATGAAAGTAGCAAAAGGAACAGAATTGACAAGAATTCTATGGGCAGAAGGTAAAACATGATTTCAAGAAGGATACTTAGAAGTCTGTTTGTTATGTGGATATGTGGAGAGATTATATTTGGAAGTAGATTTTGATTCTCTCTTTCTGGTAGTTATTTTTCACTTCATTGTGCATGACAAAGATAAAAGAATATAAAACATGCTTACATCAGGCTTTTCTTTTATTGTTTTCTAGTAGAGTTTAGGGCTCGATATTTGTAGTCTTATTCTTACCTATAAACATAGTGCTTAATATAAGTCAAAAGAAAGAACATTTCTAAAATGATTAAAAAATAGTGTAATTCTAAGTATTTTTATTTTTGGTAAATTTTCAAATATGATTTAAAAAGTCACTTGTTTGCTATTATTTCTTTTTCTTTTCTTTTCTTTTTTTTTCTTTTTTTTGTCCTCCAATTCACAATATGGACCAGGTTAAGGGCCTGGGTTGAGTTGTATATGGGATGCATTTACTGTTCCTCCTCTTTCTATGCAGTCAGTGTAAAGAACACAGCCTGTGGTAAGAATTGGGAGGCATTATATTTTCTTTTTTCTTTTTTTGCTATTAATTCTTAAGGCATTGCTTTTCTTATTTTATTTTCCTAAGAGTTGATACATTCCACAGGTATATACTAGTCTTTTTTTTCTTATTAATTTTCTTTCTTTTTTGGTTTTGGTTTTTCGGGCCACACCGTTTGATGCGCAGGGGTTACTCCTGGATTAGTACTCAGAAATTGCCCCTGGCTTGAGGGGGACCATATGGGATGCCGGGAGATCGAACCACAGTCCTTCCTTGGCTAGTGCTTGCAAGACAGACACCTTACCTCTAACGCCACCTCGCTGGTTCTTTATTAATTTTCTTTTACTCACTTCTGGCTCTATAATTAGGGATCACTCCTGGAGATGCTCAGTAGACCCAGGGATCGAACCTAGGTTGGCTGCCTGCATGCAAGAAATTAACATGCTGTTCTAACTCTCTGGCCTCTTCATAATTAAAACCTAATTGTGCTCTACTCACATTGCTATATAACTCCAGTTCCTAGATTTAGTTCATTTTGATTTAAATTGTGTAGCAAAGGCCTAGGTTTCCAAATAGTGTGGGGACTCTCCTGTGAAGCTGCGGATTACCCAGGTGGCCCTACCAGTGCTTAGAGTCCATGGTGCTTAAGGCCTTCATGACCATATTTCATAATGCTTAGGGCATCATATAGTATTCTGGATCAAACTGGTACCAACCATGTGCATTTGCTTTAACTTTGTATTATCTTATTCTCTTTAGTCCCAAGCCTTATTATTTTTTATGTTCATGAAAGGTAGTTGATTTTGTTGACAACTGCTTAAAAATACAGGAATTAATTTCTTCTGAAAGGTATTGTCATCGCTAATACTTTTTCATCTATAGTGTTGCACTATAAATTGCTATATAAAAGTGGAAAGTTGTTAGAGTGCCATAATTATAAAATAAAAAGAAACAAAACTTATTATTGAGCAGTTCCAGAACAAACAGGTGTTGTCAGAACCTTGCTCCATCCAGAGATTCCAAGGGAGAATTGTTCCTTACCTCTTCAGTCTTCCAGTGGCTTTTTAATTTAATTTAATTTTATTTTGTTTTGTTTTTGTGTGTATATGGGTCACACCCGGCAGCGCTCAGGGGTTACTCTGGCTCTATGCTCAGAAATTGCTCCTGGCAGGCTCAGGGGACCATATGGGATGCCAGGATTCGAACCACTGACCTCCATGCTTTCTCTTAAGGTTCATTCCAGTGGCTTTTGATATGCCTTAGATCAGGGGTATCAAACTCTCAGCCCGTGGGCCATTTGCGGCCCTCCATACAACATTATGTGGCCCATGGCCGGCCTTCAAATAACGTAGTATTTACTATTATTTGCTTACCATTTGGGATATGCAAATGTTTAATGCAATTTTTTGCGTTTTTTTTCTTACTAATGCGATTTTTTATTGTGAATATTCGGTAAGCGAATAATCGCGAATATTTTGCACCTAGTGCAGACGTCGTTTCCGCTGCTCCTGCCCACTGTCCCTTGCATTATTGAAGGCCTAAGGGAGAGAAAGGAGAGAAGTGTATTACAGAATTAGATTTTGTCATACCTTCATCATGACTTCATCAAAGCCTTCAGTGAAGAGAAAGATTGATGATGAGCACAGACATTTTCAGGAAAAGTGGGAGACACAATATTTCTTTGTTGAACAGAGGGGCATCCTCACACGTCTTATTTGCTCAGAGAAAGTTGTAGTGCACAAGGAATACAACTTGAAACACCATCATTCAACTAAACATGCTGAGGAATGTGCAAAATATCAAGGAAATGAGAGAGCCAAGCGGGTTGCCAGTCTTAAAGCATGTCTAATGAGGCAACAAGATTTCTTTAAGAAAGCAACCAAAGAGAATGTTGCATCAGTCGAAGCTAGTTACATGGTTAGATGATTGCTAAGGCAGGGAAACTTTTCACAGAAGGAGAGTTTGTTAAAAAATGCATGTTACAGGCTGCAAGTATTATCTGTCTGGAAAAGAAAGGCCAGTTTAGCAAAATCAGCAGAGTGCATTTCTGACATTTCAAGTGACATTTATCATCAACTGTGTGAGAAAGCCAAATGTTTTGATGCATACTCAGTTGCTCTTGACCTCGAGGGCACAGCTATAACAGATACTGTGCAGGTCACAATTTATGTCCCTGGTGTTGATTACAATTTTGAATTGACAGAGGAGCTGCTCACAATAATTCCAATGCATGGCCAGACCACCGCTAATGAGATATTTTGGCATCTGTGTGATGCCATTGAGAATGCAGGTTTGCCATGGAAGAGGTTTGTTGGAATAATAACCGATGGAGCACCATCGATGACAGGGAGGAAAAATGGACTGGTAGCACTTGTTCAAAAAAAAAAAAAAAACTTGAAGAGGAGGGTGTAGAGAAGGCCATTACTCTTCACTGCATTATCCATCAGCAGGCCCTTTGCAGTAAATGCCTGCCGTGTGACAATGTGATGTCCGTTGTTGTGAAATGCATCAACCAAATCAGATCCAGGGGCTTAATTTTTAGAGGAAATGGAGTCAGAATATGGAGATGTGCTCTGTTTCACCGAGGTACGTTGGCTCAGCAGGGAAAATGTCCTGAAAATATTTTTTGAGTTGAGAGAAGTGAAAGCCTTCATGGAGAAGAATGGCAATGTGGTTTCTGAGTTGAGTGATCACAAATGGCTCATGTTGACATCACACAAGCTGAATGTACTAAACAAGATGTTATAAGGCTGGGACAGCTTATCAGTGCTGCCTATCACAATGTGAAAGCATTCTCCACAAAATTTGTGTTATGGAAATCCCAGCTCTCTCATTGCCATTTCCCAGCATACAAGGAACTTGTGGATGCAGGCATACCATTCAGTGGTGAGAAATATGTTGATGCTATATTTAAGCTAGAGAAGGAATTTGATTACAGATTTGCAGACTTCATAAAGCACAGAGCCACTTTCCAAATTTTTGTGGACCCCTTTTCCTTTGATGTGCAAGATGCCCCTCCTGTGCTTCAAATGGAGCTCATTGACCTGCAATATAACTCTGATCTCAAGCCAAGTTCAGAGAGATTAGTGGAAAAGCAGACATGCATGGGCAATTTTTGAGAGAGTTGTCTCCCAGCTTCCCTGAGCGTTTCCGAATGTTCAAGCGCACCATGTGCCTTTTTGGGAGCACATATTTGTGTGAACAGTTATTCTCCACATTGAACTTCAATAAGTCAAAGTAAAGGTCTAGACTCAATGATGATCATCTTCAAGCCATACTGAGGATCTCAACTGCTTCCTTTCTAAAGCCAAATGTGGTTCAGATTTGTGAGAAGAAGCGCTGTCAAGTCTCTGGCAGCAAGGAATAGGCAAAAGATGCCATGTTCAGAAGAACTGTTTATGATCTTCACTCAATGTTCTATTCATGTTCAGAAGAAATAATTAAAACTGTTAATAATGACGTTTGAGGACTTTCTTTTTTTTGTAAAATCCCTTATGCGGCCCTGCCTCACCCCGACTTTGCCTCCTTTGGCCCCTAGGTAAATTGAGTTTGAAACCCCTGCTCTAATATAACTCTAGCTCATTTTGAGATCCTTGCCTTAATTTGCAAGATTAGGTTTCTAAATTAGGTTTTATTCTGAGATTCTAGCTGACCGTATATACCTTGGTGGGTCTGTTTTTCAATTCATTTTAAATGTTATGGATATTTATGGAATACCTCTTTTTTAATGACTTTACTTTAAAGTAATTCATTTAAGATTTCCAGTCTTAGTTTTAGCATTTTAAAAGTGAGCAGGTTGGTCCAGAAGTTCTTCAGAAAACCAGTACTGGAAAACGATTTGATAGTAAACTTGTTTTTTTATCTTGGTTTGTTTTGATAAAGTAAATATCTTGCACTGATTAATTTGTCTCTTTTGGTTGATTTATTTTCTCCCCCTCATGTATTTTACATGAAGATATTTTTGTTTTAATTTTTGCTTTAATTTATCATGATCATAAGAATCATGATATAATAAATAAAATTGCTACTACATTTTCATGCCTACCCGGGAAGCAAGATCTAATGAAAGGATGACAAACAAATGAAGTATTTGCTAGTTCTATTTGGAAGATAACTTTGCAGGTCATTCAAAAAGATTGATTGACCAGAACATATCTTAGGGAAGGTGGGCTTTGCTTAAAAACTTCTATGTAAATGTTGAATTAGAAAATTAATTTCTTCTGAGAAGAATCAAAGTCTAACTCTTATAAAATGAAGAAATTTTGATAATGTTCATCTTTATAAAATTTTATTGCAGAACACTATGGGCTTGGTTAAAAAATCCTTTAGAAAAGTCTTAGTAGAGTTGGAGAGCTAGTACCATGTTCTCTGGGGGCATGAGCACCCACATTGAAAACATTGCTGTAGAGTATATAATAATTTTAATGATCATTAATATAATACTTCTATCAAATACTAATTTCATAATTTGGTAAAATTATAAGTAGTTCTTGCATTTACTAATGAAAGATGTTATGTACTCTTGCCTTTGTGAGGAATCAGTAATCATTTGTGAATGAAGAGCTGTGAATTTTTGTTTTTTAATTCACATTTTGCATTAGCAGACTTCAAATATCAATAGATATTTATTCTTTCCACAGCAAGATGTCAGTGAATTTACACATAAACTTCTAGATTGGTTAGAAGATGCCTTCCAAATGAAAACTGATGAGGAGACGTAAGTTACAATAACATAATGCTTTACAATATTGGTTTTAGGTATGCCTTTTTTACTTCTATGCCCAGTTTCAGAGAAATAGGAAAGTGATGTAGAAATTTTAGACGTCCAATCATTATCTATATTATTTACAGCTGTTTATAATTTGTGGCCACACATCTTGGGTAGGTTTCTATTTTTTGTTTAAGATCAGATTTGTGTAAGATCTAACTAGTAAGTGACACAAATGTAAGAATCATTCCTTCTGATGTAGTTCGTATTTGTTTAATCCTATGGAGAGGATACAGAGTTCATCTTAAGCCTTCTACATACTTGTTCTAGCTCTGGTACGCTGAGCTTAGACATGAGTATTTAAAATGTGTTTAGTCTGCTTAGAGGAGAAAATATACATGCCTCAGGATACATCTATTCCTACTTTTATGAGGCTATACTCCTGTTGAGTCATTCATTTATATGTTCTTGAAGGTGGACAGATCATCTATTTAGGATTTTCACTGGACTTTGACATGTTTCCATGAAATTCAGTTAATATAAATTAGGTTAAATGAATACCTCAATATGTAGAGAAATTCAAGGTTGAAAATTCTGTTTTTTCTCTATGTTTTTATTTTGATTAGCTGCATAAGTCACTAAATGTATTAACAACATGAACCACATTAAGAATAAATTGCAGTGAAATATATTCTGTGTTTTAACATTAAAAACTAAAAAATATTTCCAGACTTATATTTTTTGTTCCAAGAAAAAAATTAAATTCTCAGCTTATATCTTCTTTGTCTTTTAAATTAAAGTCCATAACATTGTAGTTAAAAATTCGATCTTTTGTGTTTGCTTTTGCCTTTGTGCTTGCTGCATAATACAAAAGAAATTCTCATGGTCTTGTTTGGTCAGCCTCAGCGTTGAGCATATCATTTTTGTGACTGAGTAGAGTAGCACCTTTGCTATATTCTTGAATGTATAGTTCCTTTAATCCTTCAATTATTGTTCTATCACTTTAATTTTAGATTTTAGAGCATTGTTGAAGAAATCATAATTTATATAGTTCTGACTTTTAAAATTTGCTAGTGAAGCAAAACCACAACCTTTTGTCCTATTTTCATGATCCTGAATTAATGCAATTTAGAGTCAATTGTTACTTAAGATTGCCATAGAATTTTAAGATAATGGGATAAGCCAAGGAAATCTCTTACAAGGATGTCTGACATTAACAGCCAGCTGTTGAAGTTGGGAAAAACTTCCCAGGAAAGCAATTTTGACACTCAAAACTAGTCAACAGTAATGATTAAAAAAGGTTTCATTTTGTCTAAACTTACTGTATCTTAAAATGCTACATTTAGTACATTTAAAGTTTCTTTCTTCTTGGCATGTCTAGAAATTTGTGATGGTGATAACTCTTGTCATCAGGAACCCTGATTTCTTCTTCACCAAAATTCACTATGGGATTATCTTACATATCTTACATTACATATTTAGGTACTAGTGCTATACAGTATGCAGTTCCTGATTGTTGGCTTCATTTTATGGCATAATGGTTGCAGGTTTATTTTGGTATATAATAGTGTAGGCTCCTGAAAGGTGACCTTTCTTCAGATTTGTTTCTCAATTCTTAATATGTTTACTTATTTGGGGAAACCTTTAATTGACATTCCTGAACTTGTCAGTCCTTGCTGGGTCCTAGAATTCAGTGAAGATCACTCGTCTCTGTGGTTATACCCTTTGCTAAGCATTTGTCTGTTCTCAATTTGAATTTTTTTTTCTGCTGCATCATCTGGGTTGGCTAGATTTCAGTTGGCTAGAATTCAGAACACATAGCTGTGTTTGTGCAGGCATGTTGAATTTTTTTGTAGTTTAACTTATTTCTCAGCCATTCTCTTATTACTTAAATTTTCTTATTACCTAAGGACCCCCGCTTATCTGATGATTATTACTACGGTCTTTTTCCTCTTTGTTTTGGCACCTTTTTTTCTTCCCATCAACTTTTTTTTTCATACTGCCTTGATAGGTCCATTATAATGAGAATAATATCTTTGATAATTTACTTAGAGTGCCTCTGCAATGGTGCTGGATGTTAGCAGGGCTCTATCTCATGATGCTCAAAAGGCAAGATGGTCTTAAGAATCAAACCTGCAGCACTATCCTAAGTGAAATAAGCGAATCACATGAAGATGAAGACATTAGATGTCCACTTATATGAGTGATCAAAGCCTGTATTACTCATAAAAATAATAGAACGTCAGAGACAGAGTCTGGGAGAGGAATGTGTTGTTTTCTGAGTTTAGAATTTCACTTTAATACTAACAAACCAAACATTTAAAATTGGAAAATGGCTAAAGCAAAACAAAAAATAAAATGCAAAATATATGTTATGTGTATTTTATCACGATTAGTAATTTCCATAAAAAGTTAGTGGATCCACGGGGGCCAGAGCTGTGAGACAAGCTGTAAGGCATCTACCTTGTGCAATAGCCTAAGATGGATTGAACTGTGGTTTGAACCCCATCCTCCCATATGGTCCCCCAAGCCAGGGGTGATTTCTGAGTGCATAGCTAGAAGTAACCCCTGAGCATCACTGGGTGTGGCTGAGAAAAACAAAACAAAACAAAAAAAAAGTGAGTGCATCCATACATATTACCCACACACCTGTGAAAATGAAGAGACCCAGAGAAAATTTTGAATACTACATTCTGGCGTATTCAAAAGAATTTAAAGATGTATTTTTTTTACTAATGTGTTAGTGATTAAATGATGATATTTGCACTTACCAGAGATGATCATATTCCTCTCTTTAAAAAATACTTCACCAGGACTGGAGAGATAGCATGGAGGTAGGGCTCTTGCCTTGCATGCAGAAGGCTAGTAGTTCAAATCCCAGCATTCCATATGTTCCCCCGAGCTTGCTAGAAGTGATTTCTGAGCATAGAGCCTGAGTGCTGCCGGGTGTGACCCAAAAACCAAAAACCAAAAAAAAAAAAAAAAATAAAATGAAAAACAAAAAACAAACAAACATATATTTACCAATTTATCCTTTAAAAAATTCTATAGCAATGTGATTATAGCACTTTTTTCTTTTAATTTTAGATATTGGGGCCACAGTCAGCTGTGCTCAGGGCTTTTACTACTGGGTCCGTGCTCAGAAATTACTTTGGAAGCTCAGGGAAACATATGAGATGAGGGGGATCAAACCTGGGTCAGCTGTGTGTAAGGCAAACATCCTACCCATTATGTTATCATTTCAGCCCACAATGTAATTTTTATTAATAACCCAAGATCAACTTTGTTTTGAATCCATAGAGCACAAAACTTGTTTTTTAAATTACAAGTGGAGGAGGAGGGGGCACTGGTGGTGGGAATGTTGCACTGGTGGAAGGGGGTATTGTTTATGACTGAAAACCAAGTATGAACATGCTTGTAATCATGGTGCTTAAATAAAGATTTATATTAAAAAAATTAAAAACAAGAAAACTTAAAAAGTATCGCAGGTGGAAACAACCCAAATGTCTGTTAATAGGCAAATGTAATAAAATTTTATGTATAGTTGAATTGAAAAAAACAAAACAAAAATAAATGACTAATCTTAGCAGTAGCATAAAACCTCATATGAGAGACTTCCTCTTCAGCCACTCTGGCCAAAGCAAGTATTTGCCTCTTTGCTGTTGATGATTATTTTTGGATATTGTACAGTTTTCTACATACATGTGAGAAGTGTCTTTTTAATATTTGTGAAATTTATTTTAATTGATTGAATTTTTCTCTTTCCCAATAATCCAAATAGGCATGTATTATACAGACTTAAAGTGGAGACTAAAATGCATAATGCTAAAAGATAGCTAGCATTTAGCCTGTGTCTCATGGAGTAACACATCTTAATCCTTACAATAGCTATGTGAGTTCCATCTCCATATTTTCTTTGAGTGGCAGGTGGCAAACTCTAGAATACACTTTAAATACTTTGCCCATGGATTCCTTGTAAATAGCAGAATCTAGTGCATGAAAGCCACATGAAAATTTTCCTCTTAACATATGTTATTTTCACATTTTCCCTATTAAAACTCCAAAAATTATAATCACATTTATGTTTTAACATGCTTTAGGGATGAAGAGAAGCCAAAGAACCCCATGGTAGAATTATTTTATGGAAGATTCCTAGCTGTGGGAGTACTCGAAGGTATAGTCACATGTTTTCTTTTTTCATCGTTTTCGTATCAATTTGTTTAATGGCTTTCTATTTTAACCTCCCTTTGTTAATATTCCTGTTTCATTGCTATTACTGATGTTTCATGTAGAGAGGGCAGAATTAAATGAACAAAAAGGAAGATCATTATCATAAGCTAATTGGTACTTAGTTAATGTTATTCTTTCTTTAAAAAGACTTTATGAAGATGTTAATTGGGATTCAAGGCCTGAGAGGGCAGTTGTTTGATACTTTGAAAATAAAAATGGAGTTGAATACTCACTGGGCTTGTAGTGAGCATCACTTTTTTTTGAGAGCTTTAAATGTGTGTATGTTGAAACATTCTCAAATGTTTTTGAAAATTATTTTGCAAATGATTTTGAAAAATCAGTTAAGAGTGATATTTATCCATCTACTCATAATGCTTATTATCTTTAAGTATAGACCGAACCAAATTATTACTTTTGTTTTTCTCACAGAGGATGAAAACTTGTTTTTATGACATATTTCATATAATTAAGTTTTAGTTAATTAAAAGTGGCCAGAGACAGTGGGTAGCATGCTTGCCTTGCTTGTGACCAACTTGGATTCAAATCTTGGCACACTATATAGTCCCCCAAATTCCACTAGGAGTGATCACTGGGCACAGAATCAGGAGTATAGTTCTTCAACAAAATAAAAAAAAAAAAAAACAACTGAGCAAATAGATAGGAAATGCCATGCAAAACAAAAGAATCAACTTATGGAAAAATAGAAAAATAAGAAAACTCAAATGCAAAGGTAAATAGTAAGAAATTAGCCCAGATAGAAATATCCTCAATAAATGTGAAAGGTATGAACCAGGCAAAATATACAAAGTGGTTAAAGACTAAAAAACATATGTTACCCTTTAATTTAAAACATGAAAATATCCATATACATATTAAGCATACAAGAAACTTGGATCTGATACTAATATAAACTATACAAAACAAGAGAGTGGTACTCAGAGAAAGATTATTTATTAAAAGATAAAGTTATGCTTTTGTGATAAAGTGACAAAACTTGAGATGATTATGCTAAATGAAGTCAAAAAGTGAAATACCAAGTTACTTCCTTCCTATACAGAATATGAATAACTAAACTGGAAAACAAACACACAAACAAACATACAAATTGCTCTCTTTTATTTGTTATTGTTGTTGTTTTGATTGTTTGGTTTTTGTGCCACACCCATTGACATTCAGGAGTTGCTCCTGCTATGCTCTCCAAAATTGCTCCTGGCTTCGGGGACCATATGGGATGTCAGGGGGTCCATCCTAGGCTAGTGTAGACACCTTATTGCTTGTGCCACCACTCTGGCCCCAAATTGCTCTTTTATGATGAAAAACATGTTTGTTACCAATAGGAAAAGTAAAGGAGGATGGAGAAATGGAACCTGAGGGTAATTATTATAAATTTCTAAAAGTCTACCTATTTCATTCTGGTATCACCTCTCTGTCTGTTCTTTGTCACTAATTCATTACTGCATCAGTTATGACTACCTGAATATTAATGAAAAGCACACATAAATAATGTCTATGATGAATCATTCATTTGCATTTATACTAAACTTAATTTTCCCTCTTTTAACCTTACCTGATAGAATACTTGTTTTTTACATTTTATTATTTTTATTTATTAATTTTTTTTTTGGTTTTGGGGTCATACCCAGTGGCACTGGGTTACTCTTGACTCTGCTATCAGAAATTGCTCTGGCAGGCTCGGGGGACTGTATGGGATGCTGGGAATTGAATCACCATCCATCTGGGGTTGTTGCATGCAAGGCAAAGGCCCTACCGCTATTACTTCAGTCCCTATTTACTAACTTTTGTAAATTAAAAATTATATTTTAAAAAATATTAGTTTCCCTTTATGTTAAAATATTTTATGTTAAAATATTTTCTTTATGTTAAACTTTTACAGTAAATATCTTATTGTTAAATGCTCAATAGAAAAAATTCAGAAATCACAAAAAACTATTAAATAATAGTGATTTTTTTTCTTTCACATTCCTGTACTATAGTCAACTTTCTTGTTCTAAGATCTTCCACTGTTAACCAGTTTCTGTGAATGTATCTAATATTGATAGGAGTAAAAATAAAATTTAACTTTTGGTACATAATGCTTAGACACTCTGTGCAATCACATACATATCTGGTTTATATGTTTAGATATGTGTAGTTGTTGCCTGTATTGTGTGTGTCCTGTTTTGTTACCTGATTATAGTATTTTTATATATTTAATAAAAATGTTTTCATTAATGTTAGATGGGGTGGATTCTCACTGAGTGGTGTTTAGCTTGATAGTTTGATGCTTGTGTCCTGGTGCTGAGGGCCGAGAAGACTGCAATGCTATGGGTCATACCAGTAGCCTCACACATGCTCTGCATGTCCTCTGTCACTCTATGACTTGAGTAATCTCCCAGCCCAGCAAGTTTTGGGGCTATTTTTGGCTTTGACGTCACATTTGATTGTGCTCAAAATATTTCTCAGATTTGTATGAGGAATTTGCATAAGCTTGGATGCTCATACAGCCAGGAGTGGAGCTGGCCCTCAAGCATCTGCTTCAGCTGATTGACTTCTCTCCAACCTAAAGGGAATTTAACTAAACTTTAGGGTTCACTCTATTTTTTTTAGTAATTTTTTTTTATAAATGCTTTAAGCACTGTGGTTACAGAATTGTTCTTGATTTGGTTTTTGTTATAGAAAGTATACCACCCTTCACCAGTGCACATTTCCCACCACCGATGTATATATATTATACATATATACATATGTATACATCTATGTACATATACATGTGTGTATATATACCATATATATTCCTCTCTTTCTTTTAAATGTGATTTGCACTATTACTAATGAAAGATTACATGCATATCACTTTATTCCCTTTCTTTTTTTCTCTTTTTCTTTTCCTTTTTCTTTCTCTTTCTTTTTTCTTCTTTTTTCCCCTTTTCTCTTTTTTTCCCTTCCTTTTTCTGTCCTCACTTTATTCCCTTTCAGCACCTAGTTCTTGTCCAGACTGATCAGTTCCATCTACCATTGCATAGTGGACCCTTCTTTACTTTAACTGCATTCAGTCGCCTTTTGTGATTGATTGATTGAGAACCATTCCTGGAATGGTTCTCCTGGATCTCATCTCTCTTGTCCCTGGATATTATTACCATTCTATATTTAATTTTTCCTATATCACACAAATGATAGAGATCATTCTATGTGTATGCCTCTCCCTTTGACTCATTTCACTCAGCATTATAACTACATCTATGTATAATGAGTATATTTAAGTATTTTTTGTTGTTACTTTATATAATTCAGGTGTGCATCATCAAAAAAAGTCAATGTTTGGGCTTGACCAATAATACAGTGGGTAAGGCACTTACTTTGCACACTGATAAACTGTTCAATTCCAAGTTTCACATATGGTCCTGTCAGCTCATCAATAATTCCTGAGTGTAGAGCCAGGAGTAACCTTTGAGCACAGCTTGTGTCAAAAAAAGAAAAAAAAAACACAAAAAGGTGGGAGATCAGTGTTTTACTTAATTACTATCTTCTTTTTCTTCTTTATATAATAATTATTCTCATCTTTTCTACTCATTTTAAATCTAACTTCTCTTTATTCTCTGAGAAATATTTCACCTCAAAATTCACAAATTTACTATGAAGCAAACCTAATTCCTGAACCCAAGACCCTGAATCTAAATTTGTGTTTCAAATTTTCTATTCAAGTTTTAAAAGAATCTCACCATAGTTCCTTTTACTCCTTCTGCACTCTTTTTGTTGGAATGTGAGGAGGCACAGGCTTATGGTGCTTACCTAGTTAGTGATGCTTGCTAGGAGCTGCACATATTAATTACACTCTTCACAGACACCATAGTTCACCAGAGATCTCATATTTTGCCAAGGATAAATGGCAGTGCTGAGGACTGCAGTCACTCGGAGTAGTGCCAGGGATGGAATCATGACCTCATGCCTACTCTGATGAGCTCTGCAGCTGAGCTATCCCTAGGTGCCCTCGGTGTTCTTAAACACATAAAACAATTTATGTATTGTTATTTATATCTATCATTCTAATATCTCTATTGGGTTCACTTCTGTTTTTACTCCTTTTTTGTCTCCAGATAATAGAGGGTTTATTCAATTTTATATAAAATACCTGTTATACAAATGTGCTCAGAATCTCATCTCTTTGTACTTTCATTTTGATCTTACCCTGTACATTATCTTTTTCTGTATCTTCAACTTCAACCTCTCCATCACATCTTCCTCATTCATATTTAGTTATAGTTTCAAGTGCTGTTGTATCCAATTTCCATCATTACTCTTAATGGACTTTTATCAACAATTAAAGATATTGGTTGTTCTCTTCTTTTTCTTCTTCTGTTTTTCTAATACAAACATTTTTTACTTTTTTGGGTACCAAATTCTCTTGTCCTTTTATTTCTCTGTGGTTATGTCTGAAAGATTATATTTATGATTTTTCTAGCATCTAAAGATTGGAAATTGTTGGAGTTCAGTTAGACCCTTTTCTTTTTCTGATTAATTTTCATGAGTAGTTTCATTTATTTCCCTTATTTCCTCCTGTCAATAAGCCAGTTATTCTCAGATCAGTAATTTTAGAGCAACTTCATTTGTCTCATATACAGTTGTCCTCATTTGGATTCTTACAGGTTATTCTAAACCAGTAACTTCCACTGTTACTTTAAAATAAAGGGGGGAATTGCTCTACTTACTTTTAGTATCTAAAAAGATCACTTATATATCTATTTAAAATTCTACCTATAATCATTCAATCTTCTATTGAAACTTCTTTTTTTGCATAATATGAACATAAATGTGTATTTTTCTCTTGCTTTTAATAGTAACACCATAATTTCAGTTCCCTTAATTTCAAGTTAGTTGTCCTTTAACATTATACCATTTATTTAACAAACATGCCATAGAATGCTTAAAGAAAGTCTGATCTTGTTTATTCCTAGAGTTAACTATCAATAGCTTTTCATTACATATGGTAGTAAAACAATAGGCTTTTGATTTCCTATCTCTTTAATGTTATTTTTCTATTACATCAGATCAAGTTCTTTGGCGTGCTAATGTCTTTGCAGTGCTTCTCATTGTTCAAGGTTTTTGATGGTCTCTATCTTTGTCTACCTCTTCATGCATATATTTGAATGTGCTCATGTTCTCTCTTATTCCCACCCCCCATACAAATATTCACTAACACTTATACAACACCTCTGACTCACTCATTCAACACCAATTGCTCTGATTCCTGTCTTGGCTAATTTCCACTCTTCAGTCTTTTCATATGTATCATTTTTCTGTGGAAAGTTTTTAATTTAAAAAAGGTTAAAAATCTTTATTTTCCTGATTTAAAAATATCAAGATTCAGAATTATTTCTTTTATATATTAACTTTATTTTTCAATTTTATTTATTTAAAATATTTTAATTGAATAGCCATATAATTATTATTATTATTTTAATTTTTGGCCACACCCAGTGCTGCTCAGGGGTTACTTCTGGCTATGCACTCAGAAATTGCTTCTTGCTTGGGGACCATATGGGACTCTGGGGGATCAAACCGCGGTCCATTCTGGGTCAGCTGTGTGCAAGGCAAATGCCCTACTACTGTGCCATTGCTCTGGCCCCTGAATAGCCATGTTATTAATGATAGAATCTTATACATAAACTATAACACAATATTTTTAATCATTGTATGTAATTTTCTGTGCATAATTTTTGTTCTATCCTATAGCCCTATAGCAACACTATGTCATATTACACCTTTTACAGTTTTTATTTATAACCATATATACTGTTAATGTGTATAATATTTATTTTCCAAAAGAATCTGTACTTTTTTTTTAAATAGGCTACTCTAAATTCTTAATTTGGGACATAGATTTTTGTCCTTGAAAATTTTGTTAATTAATTAATTATATGTTGTGGGTCATAATCAATTGTGCTCAGAATTTTTTCCTGGTTCACCACACAGTGATCACTCTTGGTCTGAAGTTGGGGCACTACATGTGGTGTTGAGGATAAAAACCAGGTTTGCCACGTGTAAGCTATATGCTGCTATACATTGCTCAGATCCCTTAACATTGTTTTTATTTTAACAACTTTCTAAAAAGTTGCTTATAGTTATGGTAATTTATTTACAATAAAATTGACACTTAATTTTCTTGGTATACATAATTATCTTACTTCACCCCTACTGAAGTATCAAAGACCCTTTACTCATTCTCATGTGTCCCATCTATCTACCATCTCTTTTTTTATTTAAACAAATTTATTACATACATGATTGTGTTTGGGTTTCAGTCATGTTAAGAACACCACCCATCACCAGTGCAACATTCGCATCACTATTGTCCCAAATCTCCCTCATCCCAACCCAATCCCCGCCTGTACTCTAGACAGGATTTCTATTTCCATCGTATTCTCATTATTAGGATAGTTCAAAACGTAGTTATTTCTTTAACTAAACTCATCCCTGTTTGTGGTGAGCTTCATGAGGTAAGCTGTAACTTCCAGCTCTTTTCTCTTTTGTGTCTGAAAGTTGTTATTGCAAGAATGTCTTTCATTTTCTTAAAACCCATAGATGAGTGAGACCATTCTGCATCTTTTTCTCTCTCTCTCTCTCTGACTTATTTCACTCAGCATAATAGATTCTGTGTACATCCATGTATAGGAAAATTCCATGACTTCATCTCTCCTGACAGCTGCATAATATTCCATTGTGTATATGTACCACAGTTTCTTTAGCCATTCATTTGTTGAAGGGCATCTTGGCTGCTTCCAGAGTCTTGCTATGGTGAATAGTGCTGCAATGAATATAGGTGTAAGGAAGGGGTTTATGTATTGTATTTTTGTGTTCCTAGGTTATATTCCTAGGAGTGGTATAGCTGGGTTGTATGGGAGCTCGATTTCCAGTTTTTGGAGGAATCTTTATATCGCTTTCCATAAAGGTTGAACTAGACGGCATTCCCACCAGCAGTGGATAAGAGTTCCTTTCTCTCCACATCCCCACCAACACTGCTTGTTCTCATTCTTTGTGATGTGTGCCAATCTCTGAGGTGTGAGGTGGTACCTCATTTGAAGTTCTCTGTTTGTATTACAGTAAGTAGGGATTATTGTCATTGATGTGATCTATTTCCCTATTTTTTTTATTGCCCTTTACACCTTTACACCTGTTTTGTTAAAGGCTTTAATTGTAAATGGATGTTGAATTTTATTAAAAGCCATTTGTTAATTGATGGATATGATAATATGGTATTTTTATTTTGGTAAGATATAATACGTTGATTTGTGTAGGTTGAACTTTCTATGTTTGCCTGAAATGATTCACACTTACTACCCTGGTGGGGTTTGATTTGTTATCATTCTGTGGTCAATATTTTTCAGGGACTTTGGTCTGCAGTTTTCTCTTTTAGTGACATCTCTATCTGCTTTTGGGATTAGGCTACATGTACACACATTTGTCACAGTATCTTGCTCATAGCAAAATACTTTAGAGATCCATATCAATTTGTTCTCAGGGCTTACTCCTGTCTGCTCTCAGATCATGTCTCAAGGAAACATACAGGGTGCATGAAATTTAATATGGTTTGACAGCATGCAGGGCAAACTCTGCTTGCTGTATTCTCTGGCCCCAGCAAGTACTTTTTAAAGGAATAAATTTTGTGAGAAGGGGATTGGAGCGTTAGAACAGTGGATATTGCATTTGCCTGGAATGTGACTGACCCAGGTTCAATTCCTGGCATCCTGTGTGGCCCCTTCAAACCTGCCAGGAATGATTTCTGAGCTCAGAGCCAGGAGTAATGCCTGAACACTGCCGGGTGTGACTCAGAAACCATAAAAGGGATATGTTTTGTATGTATATACATGACTACATATATATGGGCATATGATTATATATAAATAAATTGCAGGTGTGTAATAAATAAGTTTACCATCATGCATTTGTGAATTTCCACGTTTAAACAGGCAGGCCAAATTTAATAACTCACTAATTTTTTCACAGTCTTAGTTTTCAAAGATTGGAAATCGATTTGTATGCATATTTGCTATCAGATATAACTGGAGGGTCATTAATTAATTTTAACCATTTGTCCCATAGGTAAAAAATTTGAAAATACTGAAATGTTTGGTCAGTACCCTCTTCAGGTCAACGGATTCAAAGACCTGCACGAGTGCCTAGAAGCTGCTATGATTGAAGGAGAAATTGAGTCTTTACATTCAGAAAATTCAGGAAAATCAGGCCAGGAGGTGAGTTTAAAATTAGCAGTATTTCCTTTTCTTTCAGGTCATTCCTGCAAAGCTCTAAAGCATAATTTAAGGGTATAATTAAATAACAATTAATAATTAAGAGAATATTCAGACAATGAGTTTTCATTTCACTGTGATAATTAGAAAATATGCAAGATAGTCAACTTGGAATATATGCTAAATTCTTTTATACAATATTTATCCCACAGTTTTTCATTAAGATTCTTCTTTTAGATATTGCTCAGTGTTTTCAATCACAGGTTTTTTTGTTTTGTTTTGTTTTGTTTTGGGGGTCATACCTGGCTGTTCAGGGGTTACTCCTGGCTCCAGGCTCAGAAATCGTTCCTGGCAGGCTTGAGGGACCATATGGGATGCTGGGATTCTAACCAATGACCTTCAGCATGAAAGGCAAATGCCTTACCTCCATGCTATCTCTCTGGCCCCTTCAATCACAGTTTTAACTTTTAAGTATCTTAGTCCATGAAGTACAGCAGAAAAACTGTTATTATGATGTTATCATGAGTTATTTTTAGAAAAGTATTGTTTAAGTTTGCCCGACATCAGCAATAACAGCGCAATTTTGGGTCAAACATGACCATGCTCAGGGTTTAGTCTCAGTTCTGTGCTCAGGAAACATGTTGGCAGGGGATCATATGTGGTGCCAGGTATTGAACCCTGTTGTACATGTGTAAGGCAAACATCCTATTTGTTGCAGCTCCAACACCATCCCCTCCTCTTTTTAAGTAAAATGCTATGGGATTGAAAAGCAGAATCTATTTGGGGAAAAAGCCCTTTCCCCAAATAGAAATGAATTAAAGATTACATTATCACTCAGGGTATTTTGGGGGTGGGGTGGGGTTTATCTTTTTCTATTCTCTCTGTCACGTGTTTTATTCACCTCATAAGGGAGCGTAGGTGCTATGATAAAAAGTAGAGGTCAGAATTGATTCTGACAGACCTCTGGTAGTGTTTTCGGTATTTTTTTTTTTTTTTTTTTTTTGGTTTTTGGGCCACACCCGTTTTGACGCTCGGGTTACTCCTGGCTATGTGCTCAGAAATTGCCCCTGGCTTGGGGGGGACCATATGGGACACTGGGGGATCGAACTGTGGTCCGTCCTATGCTAGCGCTTGCAAGGCAGACACCTTACCTATAGCGCCACCTTCCCGGCCCCATTTTCAGTAATTTTTAAAAATCCAATTAATTTGGAAATAGGTTTTTAAAGATTGAAACTTTCATTCGTGGGACAAGTAAATATTTAAACATATCTGTAAAATGTCATGATTTTCTTTTTTATTAAACAAAGGGTGATGGATTGGACATGAAGAGGAGAGATAGCTTTCTCCTTAAATTATCAAAATAGCTTTGCTGTGGTATTATAGAGATAGTCCAGTTGGTAGATTACATGCCTTGCATGCAGGTGACCCAATCAAGACATAAACTGCCAGAAGTGATTGCTGAGTTCAGAGCGAGGTATAAGCCCTTAGTTTTGCTGGGTTTGCCTTTCATCCACCAGGAAAAAAAACTATTTTTTAAACAAGATTCACATTTTAATTAGGTAAAACTTCACTTTTAAGTGAAAAACAAAACACTGGTTTATTGTAAATATTTAATAATTGGTAAATAATCTTTCATATGTATTCAAATTGTAATTTTACTTTTACTAAAAACTTGAGCTTTGACTTTCTTTGACTTTGTATCTTGAATACTCTACTGTATTATGAATGTTTTCATCCATCTTAGAGATTTCCAGACTTTGCTTACTGTCCCTTTTTCAGAGAAAAAAAAAAGCATTCATCATTTCAGCACACATTTGAAAATCTAACTTCCTTAAACTAACAAGCTAAAAGCTCCCACTGTGGAGATGGGGGAGGAGTGTAGCATTTCAGCCTAATCCCCTAGTCCTGCCATATTCAGTCCCAAAGCACCTGAGGGCAATACTGACTGCTTAGAATTTCCCAGCATGCCTCTTTCCCAGATGGGGACATTTATTTTTCACTTTTCTGAAATAATACCTAAACAAGTTGTTTCTTCTGAATTCAGTTGCTGAGTGTGCTGAGTACAAATGTGAATACCTGTGATCCTACTGTCTGAATTTTCTAGACATTAGTTTAAATAATAATTCAGCATAGTGTGAGAAATTATCGTCAACTAGAGTAGACTCTTCTAAAAGTTTTTCTTAACATATTTAAATTGTGGTTTAATAAGATAATATTTTATTAATAACTATCTTATTCATAAATTTATAAAGACCAATGAGTAACTTTTTAGATGTTTCTCAGTTAGATGATCTCTCTCATAGTGATATAGCTTGTTTTTTAACCTATTATATAGGGTCTTTTTTGGGGGGTGGGTCTCACACCTCTCAGGATTACTCCTGGCTCTATGCTCAGAAATTGCTCCTTGTAGGCTCAGGGGACCACATGGGTTGCTGGGAATCAAACCCAAGTTTGTCCCGGATCAGCTGAGTTCAAGGAGAACTCCCTACTTCTGTGCTCTCTCAGACCCCTTTATTATTTAGTAGAAATTATTGATTTATTTTTATTAGTAGTAATAAGAATAGTTTACCAAAATACTTTTGATAAAATATAGATGGACTTCTGGTATCTGGAATCAGTCATGTTAAAACTTTCCCATTGGAGTGCTGGAGCTATTCACAGCTTATAAGGTGTTTGCTTTGCACGTAGCTGATCCTGATTCTATCTCTGCCATCCTATATGTGCTCTCACCACACTCCCTGAGTGTGGAGTCAAGAGTAAATCTGAGCACCCGTGGATGGGTGTGTCCCTCAAACAAACAAAATTTCCAGTGGGTTATATGTGTTTAAATTTTTAGAATAGAATAATAAGAAACAACTGAAAAATTTAAAATTTTTATATGTAAGAGATATATCATTTCCTATTTAAAGTGCTTTAAATTATAAGGAATATGCAAGTTCAGAGGAATCAACTTTTCCAGAGCCTTTAGTTTATACATAAATATATGTATTTGTTTGTTCATTCTGTCCTGGTTCTGGGACTTGTTATTTTAGCTTGTTATTTGTTGAAAGACAATAATAGAATTGTCTTTCACTGTCTATTTGTAGTTGTAATTATAGCACTCCTGTATAAGACAAGGTTGCCCTTTCTCACCACTACTATTCAACATAGTTCTGGAAGTTCTTGCCATAGTGATTAGGTAAGAAAAAGATACCAAGGGCAACCAGATAGGAAAGGAAGAAGTCAAGCTTTCACTGTTTTAGATGACATAAAAACCTTAAAGAAAACCTAAAGAAAATCTAAAGAAAACCTAAAGAAAACCCTAAAGACTCTACCAAAAAACTTCTATAAACAATAGATTTATATAGCAAAGTAGCAGGCTACAAAATTAACACACAAAAATCAATGGCTTTTTTTATACACCAATAATGATAGAGAAGAAATGAATATCAAAAAAACAATCCCATTTACATTAGTACCACACAAACTCAAATATCTTCGAGTCAACTAACTAAAGATGTGAAGAACTTATACAAAGAAAACTACAAAACCCTATTTCAAGAAATAAAAGAGGATACTCAGAAATGAAGGTATATATCCTACTCAAGGATTGGAAGGATTAACATAATTAAAATGGCAATACTCTCCAAGACATTGTACAGATTTAATTCAATCTGTCTAAGGATACACATAACATTCTTTAAAGAAGTGGGCCAAACACTCCTGAAATTCATCTAGAACAATAAACACCCAAGAATAGCTAGAACAACCCTTGGGAAAAGGAATATAGGAGGCATCATTTTTTTCCAACTTTAAATTGTGTTACAAAGCAATAGTCATTGGAATAAAAACAGATATGCAGATCAGTGGAATAGACTGAAGTATTCAGAGAATGCTCCCCAGATAAATGCAAAATGGAACAAGGAAAGTCTCTTTCACAAGCAGTGTTGGGACAACTGGTCAGCCACTTGCAGAAAAACCAACTCAGACCTCCAGCTAACACCATACATGGAGGTCTAATGCAAATGGATTAAAAACCTTGATATCAGACCTGAAACCATAAGGAATATAGAACAACACATAGGTAAAAACACTCCAGGATATTGAAATTAAAGGTATCTACAAGGAAGAAACAGTAAATGGGTCTCTATTAAGCGGAGAAGCTTCTGCACCTCAAGGGAAATAATGCCTAGGATACAAAAGCCACCCACAGAATGGGAAAGCTATTCACCCAATACCCATTAGATAAGGAGTATATCTACGATATACAAGGTATTAACCGAACTTAACAAGAGAAAAACATCTAACCCCATCAAAAAATGGGGAGAAGAAATGAACAGAAAAAGAAGAAATACAAATGGCCAAAAGGCACATAAAAATGCCCCACATCATTAATCATCAGGTAGATGCAAATCAAAACAACTATGAGGTGCCATCTCACACTACAGAGACTGGCATACATCACAAAGAACAAGAACAATAGGTGCTGACGGGGAGGTGGGGAGAAAGGAACTCTCATTCACTGCTGGTGGGAATGCTGTCTAGTCCAGCAATATAGATTCCTCAAAAAACTGGAAATTGAGCTCCCATTTGACCCAGCTATCCACTCCTTGGGATATAACCTAGGAACACAAAATTCCAATACAAAAATCCCTTCTTCACACCTATATTCATCACAGCACTTTTTACAGTAGCCAGACTTTGGAAACAACCAAGATGCTTTTCAACAGATGAATGACTAAAGAAACTGATACATATACACAATGGAATATTATGCAGTGTTCAGAAGAGATGAAGTCATGAAATTTTTCTGTACATGTATATACATGGAATCTATTTTGCTTAGTGAAATAAATCAGAGGGAGAGAGATAAACACAGAATAGTCTCACTCATCTATAGGTTTTAAGAAAAATTAAAGACATTGAAAGAATTTCCAGAGATAAGGGCCAGAAGGACCAGCTCAAGATATGAAGCTCACCACAAAGAGTGGTGAGTGCAGTTAGAGAAATAACTATACTGAGAACTGTATCATAACAATGTCAGTGAGTGAGGGATGTAGAAAGACTGTCTTGAATACAGGTGGGGGCGTGGAGAGGGAAGAGATAAAGACATTGATGATAGGAAGGGTGAATGATGAAGGGTGGTGTTCTTGTTATGACTTAAATCGAACCACATTATGTTTGTCATCAAGGTGTTTAAATAAAGAAATTATAAAAAATAAAAAATAATAAAATGAGAAATAAACATTAAAAAAGAAGCTCCAAAGTACTATGTAATCTGTATTTATAGATATAATTTATTTATATAATTTTATTATATATTTAATTAAATTATTTATTTATATTTATTTATAGACTTAATTTAGTAGTTACCAAAGCTCATAGCAGTGGGGAATATTTTTTGAGTGGGCCACATTCTGTGGTACTCAGGAATTACTCCTGGCTATGTACTCAGAAATTGCTCCTGGTTCGGGGACCATTTGGGATACCATTTGGGATTGAAATAAGGTCTGTCCTGGATTAGCTATGTGCAAGGCAACACCCAGCCACTGTGCTGTTACTCCAGCCCAAGCAGTGGGAGATTTAATTCCTTAAGTATTCATTTAAAATATTTAAAGTTATTCATTTAAAATATTTAAAATATTTTAAGCATGACTAGTTTTTTATTAATGAAGGGTCATTTTCTTAAGTGAGTTTCAGTGGACTGAGTGAGGTACATTTGAGTTTGTTCATTTGAGGTATGTAAATATGTTCGTTTGAGTGTGATTGTTCACTACCACATGGTCCCCAGAGCACTGTCATCATCAATCAGAGTGTAGAGTCATGAGTAGCTCCAGAGCATCACTGAGTGTGCTTTCAAAGGGATGGAGCAACAGATAATGGGAAAGAGAGAGGGAATGGGAGAATAGAGGGTAAGAGGAGATATTAGCAGGAAAAATATTATTTACGTTATAAAAATATTTTTTCTTGATGTACTATATCTTGATTTGTCATAAATTTTTGATAGTATTATACTGTTAATTTATTAAATTCTGTTTTGGGTGATGATAGTGACCTAATACTGAAGAAGTCAGGAACCTTGAATGACTAAGCCATGATTTCAACCAATACTTTGGGATGGGACAGAGAACAGTTAAAATTCTAGTATATAGAGTATATAGAGTTGTTATGGAAAGAGTTATTACAAGTGTTTCCTCTTTCTTGGATGTGTGCTATCTCAAGTCTTGAAATTTTCTTTTTATTTTCTCTTGTTTGTTTTTAGGGTACATTCCTTTGTACTTGGGGCTTACTCCTGACTGTGCTCTGGGATCTCTCTTGGGAGAGCATAGTGGACCATCATTGTAATAGGGTATCAAACTTAAGCTGGCTTCATGCAAGGCAAGACTTGGACATACCCGTTGTGCTATCTCTGTGGCCTGTCCATTCTTGGAAAGTTTAAATATAGGACATTTTAGGAAGAAGTTAAGTTTTAAAATCTCAATTGTGTAACAGTTTTTTTTTTTGTGTGTGATATTTGATTAGTGTTGATTGATATACAAATGTTGGTGCCTAACATTCTGTACCTAAAATTTTGAAAATTCAGAAAGATGATAATATGTTTTTTGTTCTTTTGATTTCTCCCAGCATTGGTTTACTGAGCTACCACCTGTGTTAACATTTGAATTATCAAGATTTGAATTTAATCAGGCACTGGGAAGACCAGAAAAGATTCACAACAAATTAGAATTTCCCCAAGTTTTATATCTGGACAGGTATGATTTTGTATGTGGTCAAACTTAGTTTTGAAACATTTTAGTAAGCAAGTAAAGCATTGTATTTAGATAATGTTTTAAATCTTTCATATAATTTAGCTTTATAATTTATCTAGAGAAGTATAGTAACAGGAAATACTATTGTAAGACATTAAAGAAAATTATTTTATTAATATATAGTCTTCTATTTATCATCTAATTTTTATTGTAAAATGTTGAATGAATTGCTTATTTGTGGCAATAACTGACCAAATCCCATGAGATTTGGAAATGCTGATTGCTATTTTTTTCCTCATAGATACATGCACAGAAACAGAGAAATTACAAGAATTAAGAGGGAAGAGATCAAGAGACTTAAAGATTACCTCACAGTATTACAGCAACGACTAGAAAGGTATTTTAATACTTATGCAATTATGGCATGACTATAGAAAGTCATAGATTTAGTGATCAATTTGATTTTTATATTTCTTAGAAAACGATTATTCTGAGTTAATAGCTTGCTTCAATATTGTGAACTTTGTTAAAAATTAATGTATCGTTAGAAAATTAATAATGTTTAAAATTAAATATCTTCACTATCAGTAGATAATATGCATTATATTAAAATCAAAACATATATATATATATATATATATATATATATATATATATATATATATATATATATATATATATAAAGGTAAGCTATTCCACAATTGATATTTCTTGTGTGACAAAGAAACCTTGAGAATCACCTAATGTGGCCCAAATACTAGGGAAAAAAAAAAGAATTGATAACAGCTAACAGCTTCAGGTTTTTGGTTTTGAATTTTAGTTTTTTTTTTTTTTCTTTTTTTCTTTGACCGCACTCAGTGGTGCTCAGGACTTACTCCTGGCTCTGTATTTTAATTACTCTTATTGAGCTTGAGTAACCATACAAAATGCCAAAAGTCAAACCCTGGTTGGCTGTGTGGAAGGTAAATGCCCTACTTACCCACTGTACTATCATTCCAGCTTCAGGTTTTTTTCTAGAAAAATGTCAGAATCATTATTGTCACACGTTCTGTAGATAAAACCTCCACTTCTCATCTAATCTATGATGTTAACTTTCAAATTAATAGTCTGGAGTAATTTTGTGCAAAAATAATGTCTTCCAATAATTTTTATTGTTAATATCAAAATTTTGAAAAACAAAGAATAGAGATCAGGGTATCTTATTAACGAATATCTTTTATGTGAGTGATTTTAGCAACCTAAAATATCAGTTTCAATAGGTCAAACTGTCTTTCATTTTCCTATTGTGCTATAACTTAGAGAAGCTTTTAAGATTTATCAAAATGTATGCACCTGGAGCTGGAAACAGCACAGCGGATAGCATGCTTGCCTTACATGCAGCCACCCCAGGGTTGATCTCCAGCAACCTGTAAGGTTCTTTGAGCCCATCACAAGTGATTCCTGAGTACAAAGGCAGGGATAACTCCAGAGCATTGTCAAGTGATGCCCCATGACAAAAACAAACAAAAAAGTATATACAGTTCATTTTTAATAACACTTTGTTTCCTTTTAAAAAAAGTTTAGTTTGCAAATTTCATTTGAAAAAAATAAGTTTTTATTGAAATATTAATTATGTTTTAAAATGTACTTTATGTACAAATAAAAATTGTCATACATTTTTATGATTAAAAGGTATTTAAGCTATGGTTCGGGTCCTAAACGATTCCCCTTGGTAGATGTTCTACAATATGCTTTGGAGTTTGCCTCAAGTAAGCCCGTTTGCACTTCTCCTGTTGATGATCTCGATGCTAGTTCCCCACCTAGTGGTTCCATATCATCACAGACTTTACCAAGGTAAAATATTTTCTTTTCTTTTTTTTTTTATTTAAACAACTTTATTACATACATGATTGTGTTTGGGTTTCAGTCATGTAAAGAACACCACCCATCACCAGTGCAAATATTTTCTTGATATAAGGGACTGCTTGTGTTTTATATTTTTCATAACAGTATAAAAGGTGCCTTAATAGAGGTTTTCTAGAATGCATGTTATGATTTATTTTAGTGAAATTTTTAGATATATTTAAAAGCCTTTGTATCTTCATTTTTTATTTCAATCTCTGAGTAAGTTTTCTGATTGAACATGGAAATTTTTATTATTGCATCTGTTTAAAATTATTAGTTTTTTATGGTACTTATGTGCTTCTTCCTTCTATTGGAAAATGACACTGAAATTAAAAGTTTCCTCTATAAAGTAAGGTGGGAAGCATGGCCAAGGAGACTATTATGCTATGCATCAGTATTCTTTTATTTATATCATCAATAAGAATGAGCCATTTCTCCTATCTAGTCATATTTTAATCTTTAATAGTTGTCTTTATATATTAAGAATCTCCTTTGTAAACTATATTAAGTTAAATAAGTTCACATGTTTTTTGCTTTTTAACACTTTCTAAGAAAAAGCCAATTTTATTCTGAATATTTGTCATAATCTTTGACATGAGTTCCGGTTTTGAAAATTGAACAATACTCTTTTTGTGAAAAATTATAGCACAACAGAATTGCAGGGAGCTGCCGCATCAGAATTGCCAAGCACATCGCCTGCGTCAGTCTCTGCTGCTCCATCGAGATCAGTAATACACAAACCATTCACTCAGTCTCGGGTACCGCCAGATTTGCCCATGCACCCAGCACCAAGACACATAACAGAAGAAGAACTCTCTGTGCTGGAAAACTGTTTACATCGCTGGCGGACAGAAATAGAAAATGACACCAGAGGTAAGAGCTTCGTGTAGCGTAGCTACTGTCAGGTTAAAATGTCATGTAATGGTATGGTTGAGCAAGGTTAATATAATGAGAAAGAATTTAGAGAGAAAATTGCCTCTGAATTTCATAGGTAAATATTATTGTAAAGTATTTTCCCAGATATTCTTTGTTATCATAAAAATCCTCTGACTTCCTTTTTTTGTGATCTTAAGTGTAATTGGAGAAAGACCGATTTTCTTCAGATCATTTACTCATCAATAACAGTAACATATGGTCTTATTTACTAATTTAGGTCTCAATATTTATGTTAAACTTTATTTTTAGCAGTTCTACAGGTAGAACTTCATATAGAATTAAATTTGTATGTGTCAGTTTTGCACTTTCAGTTTGTACAATGATGTTCAAATAATACATAATACTTCATTTTCAGTTTGAAGATGAGTGGTAGTGCATAGACGAAACATGAGCAAGATCTTGAGTTCAATCCTAGCACCATATGACCCTCATAAGAACTGTCAAGTGTAGCCCTGAGTAGCCCCTGAATAGCATTCAACTGTCGGGCCTGACTATCAGACCTACCCAGCCAGCCAGACATCACTGGGTATGGCATAAGTTAGGACCCCTGAGTCCACTAGATGGGGAAGATAAAAAAAAAAAGATACGGAAATACGAATTTTACTTTCACTTTAATTTGCTGCCAAAATGAGAGTAGTGCTAGGCTCTAACTAGTTTTAACTACCACGTAGAAATTTTAAAAGAATGACTGTGGGGCCACAGCAGTACGGCATTTGCCTTGCACACGGCTGACCCAGGACAGACCTCGCTTTGATCCCCAGACATCCCATATGGTTCCCCAAGCCAGGAGCGATTTCTGAGTGCATAGGAAGGAGTAACCCCTGAGCGTGACTGGGTGTGGCTCCAAAATAAAAAAAAAAAGCGAAAAATAAATGACAATGCTTTGTGGGTATGTTAGTGTATATATGCTAGTTTGCCGTATATATCTTTTGTTTGTTTTTGGACCGTATCCAGAGGTGTTCAGGTCTTCACCTGGCACTGTATTTAGGTATCATTCTGGGCAGGACATGGGGACCATAGTGGTGCCAGGAATTGAACTCACATAGGCCTCATACAAGGCAAGTGCGCTACTTACTCTATTCTCTTTCTGGCCCTAAGAACACTTTTATTCATTCATTCATTCATTCATTCATTCATTCATTCATTTTAGGTTGGGGGCCACACATGGGAGTTCTCAGGGATTACTCCTGATATCAGAAATTATTCCTGGCAGG
This sequence comes from Suncus etruscus, assembly GCF_024139225.1. Lineage (NCBI taxonomy): Eukaryota > Metazoa > Chordata > Mammalia > Eulipotyphla > Soricidae > Suncus > Suncus etruscus. The sequence goes on along the minus strand of NC_064860.1, from coordinate 61,149,702 downwards.
CTCAGGAGACCATATGGGGTGCCAGAGATTGAATCCAGATTTACTGTTTGCAAGACAAATGGTCTACTCACTCCAGCTCACCAGGAGCTCTTTTATTCTCAATGTTTTCCTCTCCAAATTCCTATTGTTGTATTTTTCTTTGCTTCAATTGGAGAGTTTTTAATTTTTAATAGTACCTCTGTGTATTATAAAAATTCCCCATTGTTAAAATTTTGGGAATGTGAGTGTAAATCTGTGCAGTATTTCTCTACCAATGGTAATAGAGCATCCTGTGGGCCTAAGATACTTCAAGAGAACTACTGCCAAAGCCTGGAACTACATATAAGACAGGGTCCCCACAGGAAGATGACAAGGTCAGAAGAGGGCTACAGTTAGAAAAAGTTTGAGAAATACTGTCTCAGTGCTAGAGCATATGCCATTGTGTGTGCAGCCCAATACCACAAAATAAAAAGGAAAGACAGAAAACACAATAATTTTTTATCCTCTCAGTCTCTTCTCCTCAACTTCCCAAAATACATATACAACTTAATATACTTCAAATCTCATTTTATTGATATATGGATATCAGAATTATCATTTTATGTAAAAAAAGTTTAAATTTTTGACAAGTCATTCTACTGGGTGCTTAGATTCCCAACTCAACTCTAAGTAGACATGTAAATCAAGAGCAATTCTAATTTAACAGAATAAATAGAAAATGCTAATAACTAGCAATAGTATCTAGAAAGATTTCTCTGTATTTTTTATTTATGATACATATTTTGATTTTTGTTTTGTTTTGTTAATTGCCCAGCTGTATTTACTGCTTACTTCTGGCTCCTGGCTCTTTGCTTATCGATCACTTCCCTGCTGCATGCAAGGAAGCCAATTTAATCCTTATCCTAACTCCAAGCCCAAGCCCTAGTATTTATATATACGAGCAAGCTTTAATTATTACATAAGTCCATAAGCAAACTGTTTGCTAGATATTGGGTACTTTTCTACTTCATGTGGTAGATTGTTTTATGTTTACATTTAGAAGCATTTGACTTAAGGTAGTGGCATTGAGTACTGAAAGAAATTACTAGATTTAAAATACTCTGAAAACAGTGGATAGTTATAAGTCATTGATAACACATGAAAGGGGAGAAAAAATAAAGAATAATCTCCTTTGTAATGATATGAATACCTAAGCAGGCAGAATGCACTTTGGGGAAAGAAAAATTGGTAAACATATCCACCCTTTAGGCAAAAAATGTGGGCATTTGGTGAATTGCTTTTGTGTAATTTAACTTTGAGGAACTGAGAAATATTCATATAAAATTTCTATCTAAAGTTCTCTAAAACTGGATTTTCTTTAAATTTATGTTCTATTTTTATGTTGTTATAAATAGTTGATATCATTCCTAGCAATACCAAATTATTTGATATTATGATATAGGAATATGATATTCATTTTCTATTTTGACATAAACTGAATAAGTACTTAGTGTTCAGTAATATTTAGTGCTTTCCCTCTATATAATATTGACACATCTGTGAACATAAATTCTTTAAAGTGATATTTCTAATCTAAAATTTCCACTAAAACACTTAACCTGTTTCTGTTTACGTTAGTTGAGAAAACTTGTCTTCTAGCATCCACGCTAGACGTGGGCATTTTTAATCTCTGGTAAACAGATAGTTGTAAATATGCTATTTCAAATTTGAATCTACATTTATTTAGTATGAATGAAATTTTACTTTTCCCTATTAACTTGGGACATTTGCTTAATTTTATGGATCATTTTTATTGCTTAACAGAAATTTTAATAACATTAATTAAGATGTCTTATAGTAATGTTCAAGCTATTTGTTGGTTTTTATTTCTTTGGGTTTATGACGTTTTTATTTTTTACTTATAGTTACTGGTTTTGCTAACAGACTTGCCAAGGTTCTCCCTACTCTTTAAGTTATTAATTTTTGTAGTCATGAGTCTTGTTTATTTCCAACAGTTCCATAGTATAGTGAGTGAGGTTATAATGTAATCATTTTTGTTGACATGTATTTTGATTATCTTCAGTTGTAGGTTATTAATGATAACAATTATGATCATTCTCAGATGAATATATTAAAAGATAGATTTCTGCTGGAAGTATTTTTGAAAAATGGGAATATAATAACTTTATGTGCAGCAGTGATTAAGTAAACTTCTATTCAAAAGTTTGTATAGATATGATTTGTAGTTTTTATATTTTGAAACTTCCTGTTTTTTGTATGAGTATATAAGGAAATTTAGCTTTAATTTTCACTGAAACTTCTCCTTGAATACATTTTAATGCTGCACATTTTGTAATTGAACCATATTTTCTTTGGCTTTAATTAATACATTTTTACTGCATGTTTTATTCTGGAGAACTAAATTTTTGGGTGAGGAACAGTGTTCAGGGCTTTCTCCTTGCTCTGCACTTAGGGATAACTGCTGGTCATGCTCAGCGCCCCATATGGGATGCCTGGGATCAAACCCATGTCAAATAAATTCAAAGGCTAACACCCTTCCTTCTATATTATTTCTTTGGCATAATGATTTATTTTTAAAGACTTTGAATAAATATCTTTTTATGAACAGTTTTAGGATTTTTTTTCTAGATATTGGTAAGAAAAACATTGATCTCTACTTTACAAATCTCAAGTCTCCTTAGGTCATAATTAATTTTAATTATTAAATTACTTCTCTGTCCTTACTTAGACTTGCAAGAAAGCATATCCAGAATACATCGGACAATTGAACTAATGTACTCTGACAAATCTATGATCCAGGTTAGTTAAATTTTTTCTACTAAGCACTAAGTAAATAAAGATATTTTATATCATTTGTCTAAAACTAATTTTTCTTATGTTTTATGGTAAAATTTGCTGAATTTAGAGGTTCTGTATTATTCATGCTGTTTTTATTCAATCCGTCTTATTTTACAGTAATGTTTATCAAAAAATTTAAGAGCTCTCAGCATAAAAAAGATTCTATAAGAATAACTACACACAAAAATTTTTAATGAAGATCAGAATTGTGAGAATTTTACTGTGTACAGTCTGAACTACTTCTGTATTCAGCCATTTATAATTGGGTTGATTTAGATCAGGGGTCCTCAGACTTTTTAAACGGGGCCAGTTCACTGTCCTTCAGACTGTTGGAGGGCCAGATTATAGTAAAAACAAAAATTATGAGCAAATTTCTATGCACACTGCCTATATCTTATTTAGAAGTGAAGAAACAAAATGGGAATAAATAAAATATGTGGCCCTTGGGCCGTAGTTTGAGGACCATTGATTTAGAGAGATCATGTGCTTATATATTAAGTTCATCATAAAGGACTTATTAATAAAAATAAATCAGTGAATACATATATGATGAATATATTTTTCAAAGTTTTAAAATTTACCCCCTTATTATAAGCTTTTCTTGGTTTAGATATTGTTAACTTAGTTTTATTTTTCTGTTATTTTACTTCTCAGGTTTTTTTTTTCCCAAAATTTTAATTTGTTTTCTCTTGTATTTCTTAGATTTTTTCTTTTTTTTAATAATTCTTTTTATATATATTTTTTTATTTAAACACCTTGATTTTATACATGATTGTGTTTGGGTTTTAGTCGTGTAAAGAACACCACCCATCACCAGTGCAACTTTCCATCACCAGTGTCCCAAATCTCCCTCCTCCCCACCCCACCCCTGCCTGTACTCTAGACAGGCTTTCTATTTCCCTCATACATTCTCATTGTTAGGATAGTTCACAATGTTATTTCTCTAACTAAACTCATCCCTGTTTGTGGTGAGCTTCATGAGGTGAGCTGTAACTTCCAGCCCTCCTCTCTTTTGTGTCTGAAAATTATTATTGCAAGAATGATTCATGAAATTTTCCTATACATGGATATACATGGAATCTATTATGCTGAGTGAAATAAGTCAGAGAGAGAGAGAGAAAAAGACGCATAATGGTCTCACTCATCTATGGGTTTTAAGAAAAATGAAAGCTTTTTCTTATTATGTTATTTTAATGTATGCTTCTTCAGTATCCTTCAAATAAATAGTTTGTATGATTTCATGTGGAAAAAGTAGAATCTAAAACTGTAATGTAATTTTTTCTTTCATATTTAGGTTCCTTATCGCTTACATGCTGTTTTAGTTCACGAAGGTCAAGCTAATGCTGGCCACTACTGGGCATATATTTTTGACCATCATGAAAACAGGTGGATGAAGTACAATGATATTTCTGTGACAAAATCATCATGGGAAGAACTAGTAAGGGACTCTTTTGGTGGTTATCGAAATGCCAGTGCATACTGTTTAATGTACATTAACGATAAGGCACAATTATTAATACAAGGTAAGAGTGTAAAGCTTACAAGTAGCTCTTTTGTGTGGCTTGTCTTTGTGTGATTAGTTAAGGATAATCAGTTCAGATTGATGCATATGATCAAGAACTGCTTTTCAATTAAACTTTGTGAGGAATCTGTAGTTGAAAATTAATGAGACCAAGGAAAAAAATAAAAAGATATTTTATCCTAACATATAAAATGTCCATTTTCTGTTCCCACTTTTGTTTCATTTTATCTACATGTATCATTATAGTCAATGTCAAAATTTGTTTAATCCGTTTTTAAACTTTATAATTGATTTTCTGTTATTTAGAGTACTGCAATGTTAGTTTCCTGTGCATATAATTTCAAAACCACTACCTTCATCTTCATGTATTTGAACTGATATTTGAACTGCTTGCTGTATTCTGTTCATACCAAATTATTTCATACATTTATTTTCTAGTTGTTTAAAAATAATTTAATTTTTTTATTATTTTGCCTTATTCTCATTTTAAGTATTCAAGTTTTATCTCTTTTGACAATTTTTTTATCTTTTTTTTTTTTCAAAATTTTTCTTATGGCATGTAATTATCTGGAGCATTTTTGTATATTAGGATTACGTGCGCACTAGCATTTACTACTTCACTCTGATCTGCTCAAAATCAGGGACCTTGTCCTACTATGTCTTTATTATTTTAGTTCTTATATTCTAATATAGATAGATACATGTATACATATATAAGAACATATATATACAGAAGAGATTGAGTAACTTATAAATAAATTATTTAAAATCTCTTGTGACTAGTTTAGGTTATGTATAATTATATTGTTATAATGCTATGCATATTATACATGATATTTTTTTAAGTTTTTTGTAAGTATATCATTATATTCAGTTACTTCACATTAATTTTTACTTCTGTTTTGAACAAATAATATTATGAGTTATTTTCATCTTGTTACTTTTGCATCATTAACAAGCAAACTTATTAAGTTTCACTTTGTTAATCATTTTCTTTAATCACATTTGCAATAATCATTTTCTTTAATCACATTTTCATTAACCACATTTTCTTTTTGTCTTATAAAATGTGGAACTGTGGCATTGAGTAATACAAAATATCTGGCTTTATATCTAGTTCAGCCTTTTACTCCTTAGGTTAAAAATTAAAAAATTAATTAAATATTCATATCATTGCTTTTCTAAGCATTTGAGTATACTAGAAAATACTGAATTTGGGAAATACTAATTTACTAAATGGTAATAATTCTAGTTTATAGTTCATTTAACATTAAGTTTCTTAGTTGGTATTTTTTCTTGGATTCTTCTGTTAACTTTTGACATATGATCTACAGAGGAGTTTAATAAAGAAACTGGGCAGGCCCTTGTTGGAATAGAAACATTACCACCTGATCTAAGAGATTTTGTTGAAGAAGACAACAAGAGATTTGAAAAAGAACTGGAGGAATGGGACGCTCAACTTGCTCAGAGAACCTTGCAGGAAAAACTTTTAGCATCCCAGAAACTGAAAGATTCAGAATCTTCTGTAACAGGTTAGTCACATTTTATTATCAGTGCCATTGTTAGCATTTTATTATGAAATAAGATGTGTGTGAAGGAAAACAAAAATCACAATTATTTTAAGGTATGAAGAACTTAAGGAAAATGACCTGAAAATCAGAGGTGGCCACAGATAAAAATCTAATTAGCCCCTATATCAGACAGACACCAGTGTCTGCTTGTATTTAAGTTTGATTTTAAATTAAGGAACTTTGCTAACACTCCCTCAGCCTGTCTTACTTACTTTGGTTGAGCTTGGCCCTGTTGGAGGAAAAATTTTGAAAACTTTTAAAGGAAATCAAACCAACTCACTAAAGCTGTCTAGTAATTTCATATTTGAACAAAGCAGTGTTGCTGGTTATATATATACTAAGGAATAGTGTTATCTATTCAGAATATTTGAAATTATCAGAAACTATTTTGTAAGTGTATCAAAGGTAAATATTAAAAATATTCTAAAGTAGCTATTAGTTGGTGAAATAAAATATTCAGGGGACTGGAGCAATAATACAGCCTTGCACAGAGCAGATCCCTGACACCACATAAATTATCTAGAGATCTGCTAGGAGTAAGCCTTCAGCATCACTGGGTTTGACTCAAGACAAACAAAAAATTTAAATTAAAAATACTTTAGAGTAAAGGATGGGGATCATATTACAGCGATTAAAGCACTTAACTTGCATTAGATACTCTACAAACTAGGAGTTATCCCTGAGCACAGTAAGATGTATCCTATATGCCAAACAAACAAACATAATAAACAACAAAATATAACAATGTTTAATATCTTCTGATATTTCTTAAGAGGTTAATTTTACCTTTGTTGAGTTGTAATTGTATTTTAGTGCAACATATTTTCTACTATATTAAAAGGACTTATTCTGAGAAATGGTTCAAGACCTGAGAAGAGCTAAATTAAGAACAGAAGGGTCAGAGGGATTGCACAGTGTGTTAGGCGTTTGCCCTGTGCAGAGCTGACTTGGGTTTGACTCCCAGAACCTCAGAAAGTCTGTCGAGCCTCGTCAGGCCTCGTCAGGAATTGTTCCTAACAAGAAGCCAGAAAGTCAGGCCTAAGTACTGCTGGATGTGGCTCTGAAACCAATTAATTGATTAAAAATACATGTTCCCCTCAACTTGTTTGTCTCCATGTGTATCTAGATACACATGTAGATAGATAGATAGAGAGATAGAGAGATAGAGAGATAGAGATAGAGAGAGATAGAGAGATAGATAAACTGGATCTTTTCAAATAATGTTTTCAAGGTCTACATGTGTTGCTTTTGTTTCTAAGGATGCATTATGGGGTTAACTCATTTGGGGAAAATTTTTCAGTGAGATTTGGTTGCTATATTCCTTGTGGGGGGTTAATATTATATAAAATGTGAAAAAAAGTATTCTTTTAATAGGATATTTGCACCACCATATATTGGATATTGTGCCTAATATGGGCAGGCACACATAAATTTACATATTGTTTTTTATATAAATTGAGTAGTTGAGTTCTTGATCAGAGGAGTCATCATTTAGGATTTTTAAAAGACCAAGATACTGTTGTGCCACTAATTAATACCAACATTTTGATATTTAAATCCTCTAAAGTTTATGTTAGTTTCTGGTAAATTTTTTAATCATTACCAGGTAGTATATATTTTCTTTTTGTTTACCTGTGATTATTCCTTAGTGTTATAACAGTGCAGTTTTGTTAAAACAATTATTTACACTAGCAGAAAATAATATAGCACAGTAGATAAAAATAGTCCTGAGTTCAAATCACAGTGCAGTGCAAAATAACAAAAAGATTTTTATTATCTCACTGTTTTTCTTTTATTTTGGTTTGATTAGGTTTTGTGAGGCACACCCTGTGATGCTCAGGAATAACTCCTGTCTCTGTTTTCAGGAATTACTCCTGGTGATATTCAGGATAACATATGGCATGCAAGCAAGCTTAAATGCTCTACTCTCTGGTCTTTATTTCTTTCATTTTTGAGTCAATACCATTCCTTTGTGATTTCTTCCTTGTTTTCTTTACACATCCTTCCAAAACCACTCCCCCTAAATTGCCTCAAGATGGAGCTACTGTGTTATTCTTGATGTACTTTTACATACATCATGTGCATATTGTTTTTATTGCTGTATCATTGTATGGAAGAAAAGCTGAATAATTGGTGTGTAATCAGATGTTCATTCAAAGATGAATCCTTCATTGTAAAACTTCTAGCTTTTTTTCTTTACATACCTATACTTTATGGTACGAAAATATTAAGTTTTATTTAATAGCCTTTATTTAATCTTACCTATTTCTCGTAAAGCTCTCTGTTTTGTTTCTGTCAAGTCAATCTAATATACATTTTCCAAGCAAAGAACTAACCAAACTTGCTCTACATTTTACATGCTGAAAAAACATCATATATTTCTATAAAATATGTCTCACACCTTTTTTCTTTCTCATTTAGTATATATGCTTTATATATGCTTTATATATTTATATAAACATATATAGATATTATACTTTATACACATATACTCGATAAGGTGTTTTGTAATTTTTTAAAATTAATAGTATAGATTAGATAAATATTTTATCATCCTTTTAATATTAAAAATCTGTATTGGGTGCCTGAAGTGCTAGCACAATGGTAGGGCATTTGCTTTGCATGCAGCTGATCTAGGACTGACATGGGTTCGATCCCTGGCATTTCATATGGTCCCCTGAGCCAGGAGCTATTTCTGAGTGCAGAGTCTAGAGTAAGCCCTGAGCACCACCTGGTGTGGCTCAAGAAACTAAAATAAATAAATAAAATAAACATCTGCAGAAGGCTATGTATTTTATACGACAGGTATGGTGAGGGCCTGGCATGCAGCTGACTCAGGTTTCATCCACAGTAACCTATATGGTCCCCAAACCCTGCCAGAAGTACAAAGCTAGTAATAAACTGTGAACACAGCTAGTTATGGCTGAAAAACAAAACAGAACCAAAAAAATAAATGCTGAAAGTGCAATTCCATTTTTGAGGAGCCACAAAATCTAAAAAGTAGATTAAAATGGTTAGCCACATACATCAGATGAAATAGTTTCCTTTTAGCATGAATTCTTTTAATCAATGACAGTATACCTTAAAGGAAACATTGAATTCTCTTAGAATTGTTAGAAATAATGAACCTCAAGGTAGTAGTAATAGAGTTTGCTAAGTATATGGATTTGGAGACTGAAATTGTTTGAAAGATTGGTTTGGATTATATATCTTACATATCATGAAAAGAATTGTATGATTTTCACATTGAAGGCCTGGGTTTGATCCTTGGTACTTTATGGTCCCAGATCAATGTTGACAGTAAGCCCAAGAACAGCTGGGTGTGGCCGCAAATACTCCCCACCCCCAAAAATTAAATAATAGCCATCCTTGGAGTGAATACTTGCTTGTCTGTGCTAGGTCCTGACTTTGATCCCTGGTATACAAGGAATAAAATTATAAAACAAATTTAATATACAATTGAATAAAGGAATTTAATAGTATATATAGCAATCATTTATATCCTAGTACCATAGAGAATTTTTCTTTAATACCTATGTTACCATCTCTTTGTTTCTTGTCATAGCCTTTAAAATGATTTATTTAACTTCGTTTAATATTTTGAGTGTATCAAAGAAAAACAATGTTAAGTCTTGTGTGATCTAGAATTTAGTCTTGTGAAAGTAATATTAGAAAATATTTTCTGGGCCCAGAGAGATAGCACAACGGCATTTGCCTTGCAAGCAGCTGATCCAGGACCAAAGGTGGTTGGTTCGAATCCTGGTGTTCCATGGTGTCTCCCGTGCCTGCCAGGAACTATTTCTGAGCAGACGGCCAGGAGTAACCCCTGAGCACCACAGGGTGTGGCCCCAAAACCAAAAACCAAAAAAAAAAAAAAAAGATTTTTTTTCTATGAAACCACCAGCTTGAATTTTTCCATATCTGCAATTAAAACTGTAACCTTGAAATACAATTTATTCTAAATAATATTTCAAATAAAAAAGTTAATTTATCTAGTATTAACTAAAACTTGTTTTTCTTTTTGACCATAAAATCCATAGTCATAATCTTTGCAGTATCATTCATTATTTTCTAAAATTACATAATAAATAATAGTGTATCTCATGCTTTGTCCCTAAAATCAGTAAAGCAAAGCATTTCTGCGTGATAATTTGTGGAGATCTCAACAGGTCTTCACTATGGGTATGCACAACAGAATTTCATAGGGGAAATTTTTTTTGATTGAAATCACTATATCCTCCCGTAGGGCAGGACTTAAATTAATATCTCTGGAGCAATAGTCCAGAAAAGGTATATTTTATGTAGGCCTTCATTTAGTTCTCAAGTATACTTCTGGTTAAGCAAACTTACTCTAGACTGAATTTATAAAATAGATTATTCTAAAGGAGATAAGTACTTTGTCTGGATTATTATTTTGCTTATGTTACTGCAAATTTACTCCATAAGTAATTGAAGGTTTTAAACCATATAAAAACATATTTTTTTTTAAAAGGTCAATAGGGTAAAACTGAAAGTAAAAATACTGGTCTGAACTTCATTCTATAGTACTAAGTTTACTAAGTTGCTAGAGGTGACTTCTATAATTATTGTTTGCAAATTAAAACTAAACTGAGGATTTAAAACATAGTGCAGGAGATGCAGGGGTGGAGTGGTGGCACAAATGCTAAGGCATCTGCCTTGCCCATGCTAGCCTAGGAAGGACTGAGGTTCGATCTCCCGGTGTCCCATGTGGTCCCCCAAAACAGGAGCGATTTCTGAGTGCATAGCCAGGAATAACCCCTGAGCATCACCGGGTGTGGCCCAAAAACAAACAAACAAACAAACAAATAAATAAATAAATAAAATATAATGCAGGGTTATGGCACTTACCTTGCATATGGCACACCCCAGCACCAATATATATCTCTGAGAACCAACAGAGCCTGTTGGTTCCGTCCCTTAATCCTGCAAAGAAGCAAATCAAAGAAACTAATGTTCCAGGAACATATAGTTAATTTTGTAAGTAACACCTGGTGAAATAGACAGTATCTTTAATGATTCTCGGAGTTCTTTAAAGCAGGGACTTAGGGAATTTACATATTTATATACACAGAGTCTGGAATGAAGATTTGCATATGGTAATAGCCCTTTAAGTGTATTTTGTAAATTGAATTCATTGCTTGTGATGATTGCAAAGCTTTTTTATCTGTGGATGATACTCAGTATCTGGTAGTACTTAAATAATATTCATATTAATAGTATAACAAAAATAAAGATAATTAGGGAAACAGGTTAAAAATGTGTGGTCCAGATTTTGCTCTGATGTGGATAAATTATAAATTTGATTTTTGTTAACTAATTAATCTCCTACACCTTTTTTTACCCTATATTCATTAAATTTGTTTTTTCCTTGTGACAAGAATATGAAGTTGTAAAAGTTTCTCTGATCCATTGTATCTGTGGAGCCAATATAGCATGATTCTCTATACAATGCTTTTAGTCAGTCTTTCATTTTCAACATGGAAACAGTAGACTGCATAATTTTAAAAAACATCCTTTTAAAATATTGTTAAAATATGAGTGTAAGTATGACTCATTACTAAGTTTAAATACTTCTGAATGATATGATATTCATCTTTTTAGAGTAGTTTATTAAAAAAATTCTTCAACTTTTTTTTTTTTTTTTGGTTTTTGGGCCACACCTGGCGTTGCTCAGGGGTGACTCCTGGCTGTCTGCTCAGAAATAGCTCCCGGCAGGCACGGGGGACTATATGGGACACCGGGATTCGAACCAACCACCTTTGGTTCTGGATCGGCTGCTTGCAAGGCAAACGCCGCTGTGCTATCTCTCCGGGCCCAAAAAAAAATTCTTATACTTTAAGATTTGGGGAGGAGTGTCGAGGGAGGTTGGATGGGATGGTGTTCAGCACTTACATCTGACTTTGTGCTCTATGATCACTCCTTATGGTGACAAGTATTGAGCCCAGGTCAGCCATGTTTGAGGTAAATACCCTGCCTACTATATTCTCTTGCTGCCCCCATGTCCTTATACTTTAATAGAAAACTAATTAATTGTAAACTTGAATTTCCCCTTGAACTATTTAAAAGAAATACTACAGGGGTTAAATAAAGTACATTCCTTGAATGAAGCTTATTGTGGCTAAACCCTTATCATCATATGGCTCAACTGGTGTTGCCGGATAAAGTTCAGGAAGCCCCTGAACACTGCCCAATGACGACCATTTGTCAGGACCTCTGGTCCTCCTGAAGAAATAAAAATAAAAGTGCAACCAGAATATGTGCATAAGTAACGCATATCTAGAAACATTTATATATAGTCATCCAGGAATTTCAGTGAAGGACAAATACTTTGAAAACTATTAGATATGGGATTATTATATATTTTCTATTTGTCTATGCCAAGTTTACTACTTTTAAGAACTTGTAGCAGCATATAGGAAAGACTTCCTGAAATTAATTGATTAATTCATTTATTTATTGGAAGACCATATCCAGTCTGGCTCAGGAGTTATTCCTAGCTTTATACTCAGAGATTAATTATTCCTGGTGATGCTTTGGGGAACATATGGAATACGGCTTTCAAACCCAATTTAACTATGTGCAAGGCAAGCCCTCTATGTGCTGTACTATTGCTCTGGCCCAAAGACTTCTTGGAATTTAAAATAAAACTGTAGAACTATACTTACCTGGCAGGGGAGATATCATGATCTCGAAGGTGGTTTCCCCAGGGCAAGGCTTATCCATTGCACTCCCGATGTGCTGACCCCTGCGATTTCCCCAAATGTGGGAAACTCGACTGCATAATTTGTGGTAGTGGGGGACTGCATTAGGGCTCTCCCCTGTAAAAACAAACAAACAAACAAACAAACAAACAAACAAAAAAACCTGTAGGACTAGGTATGTAGCCTGCTGGTAGAACACTTGCTTCATATGCACAAAGTCCTGGGTGTTCAGGCTCTTGAATCTAATTGTATAAATAGTAATTGTTATGCAAATAGCTAACTTTCTAAGTAGCCCACATTGAAACCTGAGGGTGTATTAAACTCAGAGATGTTAGTGTTAAAAGTACCAATTAGAACATACAGGAAGGAAGCAGAATAGTCTTTAAATTATTTTTATTCGTATGTCAGTAGCCTCAATGTGCTTCTCAAGGTTTTCAGGTTGAAAAAAATACACATAGAAAGAAATGGAAGCATTTTTAGTCTACCCTTTTCACAAGATTTCCTTCCAAAATGTATGGATGGGTATTAATTATATGTGCTTTCCATATAAAAGAACAGATTAGAAACGTAAAACTTGATAGAAAGTGTGTTAAAAATGACATTTGTGGAGCTGGAGTGGTAGCACAGTGGTAGGATATTTGCCTTGCATATGGCCAACCCAGGACAGACCCAGGTTCATTCCCCATCACCCCGCATGGTCCCCTGAACCTGCCACAAGCAATTTCTGAGCACAGATCAGGAGTATCTCCTGAGCTCCATTGGGTGTGGCCTCAAACCCCCAAAAATTGACATTCATAATAACTATTTATAAAATGTAGTTAAAGCTTAATTCAGGTGTCTGCAACCCATGGCTCCAGAGCTGCTCTTTTGAAGCTTTGCTTATAGCATGGGGGGGGGGCAGGGAGAGATATCAAATATTTTAACTGGCTATTAATTTGCACAAATATATGCTTTACATTGTTAAGTGACAAAGTTCTTTTTTATTCAGATCGGTTGTGCTAATTGCAAAATACTGTATATAGCATTAAGATAAAAAATAATGTATGTGGTGCTATATTTATTTTAAATGTTGCAATGGTTTTGTGGCTCCCAGGTTTTTTTTCTCTTTGGAAACGAGTCCAAGTGGCTTTTTATGTAAAGGTTGCTGACTCCTGGTTCATACATACATAATACTAAAATATTCATAGTGCTTAAATTTATGTAGTATGAATTACAGTTTTCTTTGGTTTTGATATTTTAGTATTGTTACTATTATGGGGTAGGATTAGGGTTTTTTTATTTTTGTTACACTCAGCTATGCTAGTATACTCAAATCTGGGTACATATGATATGTTTGGGGGTTGAATCTGAGGTGGGAGCATGCAAGTCAAGCTCTTTACCTATTGTAGCATCTCTCTTAATTTTCTAAATACTCTTTCACTTTCACTTAGTTGTAATCATCAAGACCTTTATAAGTCCCTGTATTTGATCTAAATCCAGATTCCCTTCTGTTTGTGGATGACTTTCATTATTGCTATTCATAGCAAATTTCATTTAAAAAGTGTCTTCCTGGGGCAATTACTTTGCACACGACCAACCAGAATTCACTCCCTAATATCTCATAAGGTCCCCTTAGCACTGCCAGGAGTGCTACACTAGAAGTAAGCCCTGAGTTCAGCCGGGTATTTTTTCCAAAACAAAGCAAAAGCAAAAAAAAGTGTCCTTACCATTAATATTCTTGACATTTTTTATCCATTTGCCGATGCCCTCCTCATAACCCAAATACTTTACAAATCTTTAATTGTCCCTTTTCCCATTTAATTTTAATATAGTTTCATTTCCAAATTTGTGTTTCACTTTTATTTCTATTTGCATATTCTACTATAGGGTTTCTTTAAGTGTAAGAACTATTGGGCACAAGCAGTAAGGTGTCTGTCTTGCCCGAACTAGTCTAGGACAGACAGAAGTTTGATCTCCCTGCCTCCCATATGGTCCCCAAGCCAGGAGCAATTTCTGTGCACTTAGCCAGGAGTAACCCCTGAGCATCACCCGATGTGCCCCTGCCCCCCCCCCAAAAATGTAATTTGAGGTTTGTTTCTAAACTTCCTAAGCCTTAATCTATATTCGTCTACTCTTAACTATAGCACTACTCAGGCATCTTCCCTGAAACACACCTGTTATAGAAAATTGTAGAGGAAATGAGACTTCTAGGAAACATCTAGCATTCTGCACAAGATTTTTGTTCTCAAATCTCTCTGTGAAAGGAAACTTAACCCTTCCACCTAAGATATATTTGATTTTGTTGATGAGATAAAATTGCTTTTGCTTCTAAGAACTTATTTTATAGACTGTCCAGATTTTATGGATTACATCTGTCAGACTAGACGGATTTCTTTGCCTTTATTCCATCAACTCATATCATACTATAAACTACTGACATTTACAGTGTAGAGAAATTGAGGGGCACACACAGTAAAAGCTTTATCAGAATGGGATTTCTTTTAAGCTCCCACCAGCTGAAGTGACTTATCACAAACCTTGCAGAAGAAGAAGCCCTGTTGAACTAGAGATATAGCCTGGATATTTTTTACCTTTTCACTCATATTGTGGCTCTGAAAGAACATTGTAGTCCAAACTCAATATAGAAATGGGAACATTTGGTTTCCCTTTTAATTTTTCTCATTGTTACACATACTGTTAGCATTTGTTCTTTAATTTTCCTTGTCCTGCCCAAGCCTGAACTAGTCCTCATATCTTGTCTTCAGACTTTTATGTTCAACATCTGTAATTCAATCTACATTATTGTTTCTGTTGCCCAGAATCTAACTATCTTGTGCAGATACTGCTGTGCTATAGCCAGATACACTGAATGACTTATAATTTTTCTTTCATCTCTGATCTGGGGAGGATTTATCTAGATGTATTGACAAGACTATATCAATTAATATAAATATATATATTATATGTAATAAATGGTATATAAATATACAAATTTATATAAATATAAGTAATATAAATATAAAATAAAACTATTAGGAGTTATTGTGATATGTTTAAATGTAATTTTATATAGTTTTGATAAAGCTATTTGTATTTGATAGTTGATAAAAACGTGTATCTTTTTAAGCAAAAAAAAAATAAAGAACACAAGTTGATGTTGAAGAGATGGACAGAGAGAACAATAAAATGTAGGCTTTGGGGGTTGGCCATGAAAAAGCAAGGACACAGACATTTAGAGGTTGTTTCTCTCTTTGCTCAGAGCATGTAGAAGCTGCAACTTTGGGAGTTCCTCACAGTGATAATATTGAAATTTTGAATTTTGTTGTTTACAATTTGCTAATTCTGACAATACTCTGCTGATAAAGAAGAGGGTTGAGTGTATGGTGGGGGCATTTATTAGAGTCTAAGGTTAAATTCATTTCATGGGTATATATGGTGTTTTGTCTGTAGATTTTGAAAGAAATACTGTGACCAGAAAAAAATAGCTTCTCTGTTCTCTTTGTAGATTCTAATAAGAATTTTAATAAGTCAGAGAGAGAGAGAGAAAGATGCAGAATGGTCTCACTCATCTATGGGTTTTAAGAAAAATGAAAGACATTCTTGCAATAATAACTTTCAGACACAAAAGAGAAAAGAGCTGGAAGTTACAGCTCACCTCATGAAGCTCACCACAAAAAGGGATGAGTTTAGTTAGAGAAATAACTAAGTTTCAAACTATCCTAATAATGAGAATGTATGGGGAAAATAGAAAGCCTGTCTGGAGTACAGGCGTACAGGCAGGGGTTGGGTGGGGAGGAGGGAGATTTGGGACACTGGTGATGGGAATGTTGCACTGGTGATGGGTGGTGTTTTTGCATGACTGAAACCCAAACACAATCATGTATGTAATAAATTTGTTTAAATAAAAATTAAAAAGGAATTTTACTAAGCAAACAGTTTTGGAAATACTATAAAATTCTAGTGATTTCCCTAAGTGAGGTTTTGGTGTCATTCATGGCAGAGGAGTTTGCTATGTTTCCTTACCATGAATTAGTAGCTTCTATAGTAATTAAATGTCTTGGATCTGAATATTTTGATGAATGTTAGGAAGAATATGATATATATTAAAATGCATTTTTTATTTAGAAGAGTAGAATTAGTTAATATATATCTTCAGATAATAAGTAGCAATCATCTTAGAGACATCTGTGATAAGTATATAAGTATATATTAGATATACAATTGACTCTTTTCTCATGAAGCACAAGCAGGAGAACCAGAATATCTAGAGCAACCATCAAGAAGTGATTTCTCAAAACACTTGAAAGAAGAAACTGTCCGGGTAATTGCCAAGGCATCACATGAGCATGAAGATAAAAGTCCTGAGACAGTTTTACAGTCGGTAAGAACTTTACTTTAAGCTCTCAGAACATAGTCACATGCACCTTTTCTAACTATGTCAAGGAAGGAGCACAACCTGTCTGGGTAACGTGATAGACAGGCCCAGAGAACCACGATGTGTGATGATGTGAAGCTGGCGTGCTATGATGATGGGGTCACTGAACATCAAGCAGCAACTGATTAAATATTTGAAAAATAAGTTTTTCTGTTTTCCTTTTAGATAATTATGAAAAAAAAAGCACAATCATAGTCTAAAGTTTTAAAACTTGAAATGAGAGCTAGCAAGAAATTTTGCATTTATGCCTTCATCTCCGTTCATTTTTTATCTTACTGCACTGAAGTTCTTGGTTATATAATTATAGATTTCATTGTGCGACAGAATTTTTCCACAGTGTGATCATATTTAATTTTGATATATATTTAATATTTATAAAATAATATCAGGATAAAATGCTCAAATTGTTTATGTCTATTTCAGTATTTCATTTATAAACATCATCATCCTGTAGCACTCAAGTCTGTCTTTTGATAATAGCAGATTGAGTAATTTGGTATTTTGGTTGTTGTATTGTTTTCAGTGACTGACACTTGGAAAGGTGTTATTTCAAGCATTCATTAATGACAAAACAATCAGTAGATGTACTGAATTTTTATTAGTGAGCATAAAGCAGGTTTCATGAGGGCTGACTTTTTAGTATTTGTACAGTTCTCCTCTTACAGAACAAAAAGTGTACAACATACATTCTTCGAATAGTTTGTTTTTATGATTTTTGCATGATTTTTGTTTGTTTGTTTTGCTTTTTTGTTTTTGACTACCCAGTAGTGCTCAGGGCTTCCTTCTGGCTTTATGCTCAAGGATCCAATTCTGTTGTTGTTCCAAGGGTCATATGTAATACCAAATATCAAACCAAGTTGGGCCAGTTGCATTGATGACAAGCACCAATATCTACCATATTATATCTCTGGCCACTAGACATTGTCTTTAAACATTAAAATCTTTCAAGCTTTCAATATGATTTCTATTTAGTAAGTGTACACAATCTCAGTAATTTTAATTGCTATGAAATTGTTACTAAGATAAAGCCTCTGAAACTACATTAGTAAAGTATTTAACCATTTTTATATTTTTACTTTGTTTTTTTATGAGTTCTTTTGAGGTACAAGAGATGGATTGTAAATACCACCAGGGTTACATGCCACTGGAGAAATATCCTTCAATTCTTAGGATTGCTCCAGGAACTTTTATGTTTTTTTAGAGTAAGCATTCTCTTGCCAGAAATTTCTTCAGGCTCACTGATTACCTCCTCCTTGGAAGATAATTTCCTTTATCTTGGAAACAAATATATTCAACCTTAAAAAAAAAAACAAAAAACACTATTACTAGTTGTATGCTTTGCTTAATAAAACAGCATGTTTTTCTTAATCATTTATTTACTGTTTGAAATTTCTGATTATATATCATTTTCTGGTAAACAATGTATATATAAGATTTTTATTCATTATTTCAAACTGTTCAAATACTTGAGATGCTAAAAGAACATGACATGAATATCTGTTAGCACTGAAACATTTTCTAGGGAGTGTTTCTTTGAATTATCTGGATTTTTGGAATGTATACTTCTTGGTGGGGTGGAGTAA
Organism: Suncus etruscus; assembly: GCF_024139225.1. NCBI lineage: Eukaryota > Metazoa > Chordata > Mammalia > Eulipotyphla > Soricidae > Suncus > Suncus etruscus. The sequence continues at coordinate 61,131,073 of NC_064860.1, read as the reverse complement.
GCTGAGTAAGTCAAATCCAAGGCAGATAAATATGTATCATTAAAAAATATTTTTGCTTGATTCATGACGTGTCTTTGCTATATAGGATTTTTTGTTGTTGTTAGAACTCACATTATGATTAACGTAGCATTCTTTTAACTGATATGAGAAAGCCAAACACTTTATTTAATAAAAAAATCATGAGTATTTTTTCTTCTTCAGATTTTACCAATCACATGTGATTTAAATTTGTATAAATCAGGAATTAGGGGCTGGAGTGATAGCACAGCAGGTACGGCATTTGCCTTGCACACAGCCCACCAGTTTTTAATCACTGGTATCCAATCTGGTCTCCCATGCCCACCAGAAGTGATTCCTGAGACCAGGGATTTTCTGATCTTCTACTATAGTACAGAGTCCTTAGCACCCTTAGCATAGTTGGGTGTGGCCCAGAAATAAAAATTGGGGCTTAAATGTTGATTTCTTTTCTTTATGGATATCATCTTTAAAGCTAGCCACCTATTGCTTAATATTTAATGTGGAAAAAAAAGTGACAGTGACTATGGTTAAAAGCACAAATTGTATAATTTTATATTTTATAATAGCATAATATAGTTGGCTCATTGTTATCTAATAATGGAGTGATTGAAACACAGTTTTGGTCAGTTTTTTAGTAATCATATATGTTCTTTTGTTTTAATTCAATTTGTACCACGCCCAGTGTTGCTCAGGACTCACTTCTTACTCTGTGCTCAGAGTTCACTTCTGTTGGGCTTGGGGGACCATATAGAGTTCCAGGATAGAACGCAGGTTAGCCTGTGCAAGGCAAGTGCCCTACTAATTGTACTATTGTTTTATCCCCTTATTAAATGTTTTGTTTGTTTTTGAGTTTGTTGATTTATTTTAATATGTATCTTAGGAACTAAATTTTATAGATAAAACATCTTTAAACTTTGGGATTAGATAGGCATACATGTTTAATTTTTTTTCTTTTACTAATGTGTGAACTTGAGTAAGTTACTAAATTTCTTTAATTTTTTTAAAACACATGGCCTATAGTAGGTAAAAAGTAACTTTCAGTTTTCTTTACAATTTGAATTTTTTTTGTTTTTTATTTGTTCGTTTAATTTTATTTTGTTTTGGGGCCATACCCAGTGTAACTATATTAACTATATGTAGTTTTATAATTACTCTTTTATAAGACTACCTTAAAAAACTAGCATATGGATATATATATAGTGATTTCAGACAACTAATAAAAATCTTTACTTTCAATTTTTTATATATCTTAACCAAGATATTTATTTTAGCTTATTTTAACTGCAGTTTTTATTAAAGTGTTAATATAGAACAAGGGTCCTCAAACTTTTTAAACAGGGGGCCAGTTCACTGTCCCTCAGACCATTGGAGGTCTTATGAGTGAATTCTTATGCACACTGCATATATCTTATTTTGCAATGAAGAAACAAAACAGATACAAATACAATATGTGGCCTGCGGGCCATAGTTTGAGGACCACTGATATAGAACTTGACATAAGAAAAGTATATTCCTATGACCCTTAAATCCTCCATATGAAATACTTTATGATACCACAGGATATTTAAACTTTTGAATAATACAATAGAATTATATACAATCTAAGTTTATATTCATGGTTTTAAATTTTACCCATATATTGTGTCAGCAGAATATTGGTAACAGAAAAGTTTGTAAAAACTTTTTTGTCTAAATGCACCTTTATATTTCAGAGAAAAAATATTGTTTTCTAAGAGTCATTAATCTAAGTAATGTATTTCCCACTTGCTACTTGCCTTAAATATGCAGTTACCATTACTAGGATAGTATTATTTTAGTTTGGTTTCATATGAGAAATTTTCACTTTGGAAACCTGGACAATTTCTGGATTTGCCTGTTATATTTCACTCATGTAACTGGAGACTTAACAATGTGCTTTGAGGATTAAAAACCCTTAATGAATGCCATGTACTAAGAATATCTTTATAGGACACCTATGAGAGTAATATTGGCTTAGAACTATTCAGCTATAATCAGTTTAATAAAGCATAGTGGCATGATGATATGGTATTTTCTCTCATGACCATGATAGCTATTCAAATTGATTATTTCTTTCTCGAAAGTTGACATCTCAAAGTTAAGAAAGTCTTTTCAAGATGTAATGCTTGAAGGTGACCGCTATTTGGCCAGAGTGATGCTCATCTGGCTGAGTACATGTTGATCACCAGCATCACATGGTCATATCCTCTGATGGCCAAAGTCTCTATTAAGTAGGCCCCAAGCAATGAGCTTGGAGTAGCCACTGAACACTTCCAATTTGGTCTAAAAACTAAAGCTAATGATATTGTTATTTAAAAAAAAATGAAGTAATACAATATTAAGGCTTTTTTTTAGTGTTTATTTTTTGTACCAAGATTTGCCAATGTTTTTATGGGAAGTCAAAAATTATTTATATCAAATCATAACTGTATTTCAAATGGAAATTTAGCTATTTAGTTACTTTTATCAGAATTTCCTTTTTAGCTGATGTCAAAACTGAATTTTTTTTACAATTCAAATAGAATTTTTTAAGCAAACTGATACTAATACTTTAATATTTTATCATTTTTTTCTTCAACTGATAATACATACAGTAGTTAAAAAAGCATTCAGGGAGGCTGGAGAGGTAGCATGAAGATAAGGCATTTGCCTTGCATGCAGAAGGACGGTGATTCGAATTCCGGCATCCCATATGGTCCCCTGAGCCTGCAGGAGCGATTTCTGAGCATAGAGCCAGGAGTTTCCCCTGAGTGCTGCTGGGTATGACCCAAAAACCAAAAACCAAAAAAAATAAAGAACCTTGTAAAAACTGAGCAGAATTTTGTATGAGCCACTTTAGCTCCTTTGAACTTCTGGATTTCACACTGAATTCAACTGTCTTACTATGTAAACTGTATAAACTTTTTTATAAAAAAAAATTAAAATTAATTGTTAAAATATATAATTTTAAATTTGAATTTATTGGAAATTTATGAAGTAATGATTTTTTACTAGAACACCTTAGAGAATACAGAATAAATTAACTATGATGCAGGAGTATGGATATGTGGACATAAAAATTATTATAAGAAAGTGAAACTTTAGAAAGCACTCTACAATCCTTTAAGTGTTACAATAAAATCAGATCTTATTTTGATACAATATCTGTTTTTTAAATGTTCATAAAATTACTAGAAATAAAATAAGAAATGTTTTGCTCTAAAGAAAGCAGTGGGAAATACAGTTTTAGCATTTCTAATCTTTTTAAGGATTTAAAAAACTTAAATGTTTATGGAGATTTAAAAAATAGTTTAATGTTTGAGACATAAAGAAATAACTGAAATGCATTTGCTAATAATGTTCAGGCTGGGGTGTTTTACTTCATAAAATGTCTGTTCACTATTTTTAAAAACTCAGTCCATTCTCTTTAGCAGTTCCACTTATTTCTAATGTTCATGCTGATGATTTTCTTCTGCAGAAACCTGAAAATACCACAAGCCAACCACCTTTTAACCAGCAAGTTGTGGAGGTGGCGATTCCTCATGTAGGGAAACTTATGATTGAGTCAAAGGAGGGGGGTTATGATGACGAGGTACATTTATTACAGCCTGCTGCACTATTCCTACTTACATTTTTGCTATTTATTTAATACAAATACGTTGGGCATGTTGCACCCTCACAATTCTGTCATTGATTGCATAATGTTCAGCTTTGCCATCTATAGTCTAAAATTAAACTACCAATTGCTAACAGAATTTTGAATTTCAAATGAAATATTGATTAGAAATCCTAAAAATTATTGAGAAGATGAACTTTGTTTCTCAAGAATTAAATCTTCTATTTAAGCTTAGGATTAATTTATTCTAATAAATCAATTCATTTGACTTAAAAATTCTTATTTTTCTTTCCTTAACACTTTATTTCAAAAATTCCTATGGAATGATTGTAGGCAGTTGGTTCTTTACTTTTACAGTTCTTCATATGACTATAATTGAGTGATTCATATATATTATTGTTTACCAATATTACAATACTTTTGCATACCCATCTTAGTTGTTATTATTAGTTTAATTTTCAACAATTTAGTTTTCTATCAGTGGGAGGTAATTTTTGATAACATGATTCATGAAATCTTCATGAAAATACTGTTGCCCTGGTCTCATTACTCTACTATAAATCTACATGCTCCTTCTTTTTTTCTTAAACTTCTTCTTTTTTTTTTTTTTATTTTGGTTTTTGGACTACTCCCAGTGGTGCTTAGGAGTTACTCCTGGCCATGTGCTCAGAAATTGATCTTGGCAGGCTCATGGGACCATATGGGATGCCAGGGATCGGACCTGTGTGTTAGCTACATCCAAGTCAAACACCCTACTGCTGTGCTACTGCTTTGGCCCCAATTTTTTTTCTTAAGAATCTTAAGCAGTCTTTTCCATATTCGAGGAAAGACTAGTATAATTTTCTCAATATTAAAGAAAGAGAAGACTGATTGTTGGGTGAGTGGTAGAACAGTAGGGTTACAACTCCCAACTCAGTGCTCAGGGTTGTTCCTGGTAGCATTCAGGGGATCAGGTAGTGCTGGGGATTAAACCTGGGCATGTTTTCAGTCCATCAAATTGTCTCTCTAATCCAAATACCTCTGATTCGATGGTAATGCTTTTTAATTGGTCCAAATAAGACGTGAATACTCAAATATATATACTCCAAGTAACTTTTTTCAAACTTACTTAAAAGTTATACTTTATGAATTAATAAATCAGATATGTCATACAAAATTACCAATTTAAAAACTGTGGGTCAAAAAAATATAAAATAGGTTTGTGAGAAATATTAAAGGATTTTTCTGAAGCAGATATTGGTTTAATTGCAATTTTTCATAGAATATAAAAATACTTAATAGTCTTAGCAAATCAGAGATAATGCTTTCTCTTGATTAACACAGCAGTTTTCTAGTAACTTGTGCTCATTACACAGATCTTTTTAAAATAGTTTTGTTTAATCTATTATGAAAACTTTCTTTATAATTAGTATTTAATAGCAGCGTGTAGTGTCATTTGCTTAAGTCTAGTTAACACTCGAAAATTATGGAAACTGGCATATTTTTAATGAAAATATTTTTATTGTTTAAGTGATTCTTCTAGTATTCAAGAAAGTTAAATTTAATCAATCATTTAACATCTTGTGCAGATGCTTCTGCTATTGGCATAGTAGCGTTTTGTTTTCCATTCATTGGAGTGGCTTTTAACAGTGCATGTTCCTTGAAACTTTTAAAAGTAAGTCATACAGATACAGGGCTGCAGCTTTGACTCTTTTGCGTGTCCACTTGACGAGGCATGGCAAACCAGCAAGGTGAAAGTGGAACTGAAATTGAGCTCCGGGTGAGCTCTCCCAAGCCCTTAAAGGAAACATCTTTGCCAAAGTAAAGAATGCTGTTCTTTCGTAACAGTATACTGAAAACAAATTCTTCAAGGAGGAGGGCGCCTTATCCCAATTTCTCTAGTCTAGAGAGGATGCCTTTTTGCAGTTTGCATAAAGGTAACCTCTGTGCTTGCTGTAGCCCTGTATGGATGATTTTAAAAGATAAAGTTGTATTGACTCACACTTGTCAAAAGTGCCGTGTTAATTCATAGAGCGGGAAAATGTTAATACTTTATACTTGCATGTCAGAAATTGTTTGGTTTAAAAAATTTTTTTATCTTAACTATTCAAAACCTCTTACTTTAAATCCCTATGGCAGATCATGATGACACCGAACATGCAAGGTATTATCATGGCGATAGGTAAATCCAGGAATGTATATGACAGGTGTGGCCCTGAAGCAGGGTTCTTTAAGGTACAATAACCTTTCTCTTTATTTTTTTAAATTTGGTTTTCTAAAATGTTTTTCCTTAAATTAAAATGAAATATATCTGTAATTTCTCTTCCTGTCTTCACCATGGTCACCTGATGGTTTGTAGGTTTTATAAGTCTGATTTGTTTTAAAGTAAAATGGAAAATTAATTATTTTTATTTTAGGGTCACATACAATAGTATACAGAGAGATTTTGCACTCAGGGATCACTTACCTGTTGTACCATTTCTCTAGCTTCTAACCAAGATAATGTATTACAAAGGCATTTACTTGAGTTTTCCTAATACTCCACCTCTGAAATTTTTTGTAGCAGAAACTTGAATTTTGAAGGGAATTAAAGATGTGTGAAAAGAAAACTAATCAATGTACATAATTTTCTCCTCTTAAGTAACATTAGTATAACCAGAGGTATGAAAAGCAAACTGATCAAATGCTTTCTCCTCATAGGAATAATATTACTATAATTATATATTTTTAAATTCTTATTAGAAACCAAATTGAGTTTATCTCAAATCAGTTTTTTTTTTTTTGGTTTTTGGTTTTTGGTTTTTGGGCCACACCCAATGAGGCTCAGGGGTTACTCCTTCTATGCACTCAGAAATCACTACTGGCTTGGGGGACCATTTGGGATGCCAGGAGATTGAACCGTGTTTCGTCCAAATCAGCGCATACAAGGCAAATACGCTACCACTTGCACTACCACTCTGGCCCCTCAAATCACATTTTTAATAATTTTTATTCACTTATATTTCTTCACAATTAATTAATTTGATTCTTATTTTAAGACATGAAATCATCAGTATGACATCTTTTTCTATGATCACAACTGTTTTTTAATATTTATTTAGGTTATTTTAATTTGGGGACCACACTTAGTGGTACTCAGGGCTTACTCCTGATCTGGCTAAGTTTGAGGGACCATATTTGGTGCTTGAGGTCAAACATGTGTTGACTTTATGGCAGGTACCTTACCTATTGTGCTATCTTTATGCTATTAGTTTTTTTCCTTTAATGCCAGATTTTTACATTGTATTCTTTATAAAATTATGATTTTTACCAATTTAATGGATAAGATATATGCCTATGTCATTTCTCTTGTTCAGTCCTCTTTATTTGTATTTTTAAAAGTATTATTCTGATATAGTTCACTCTAATTAACTACATTATTCTTATGACACTAAAAACCTAAACTTTCTCTTTAAGTTTGTCAACTCTGACACCACTGAATTTGAATTTTAGAGGCAAGGAAGCAAGTTCAAGTGATTGACAGAACTCTTACCTATTGGGACTTTTGGTTCTATCCCTAATACTACATGGCTCCTCCAAACCAAGCACTGATTATGGCCCTAATAAAAGAATGGAAACTTTTTCAGGGCTGCAAAATAATACAGGAGGTAAAATTCTTGCCTTGAATGTAGCTGACCTCAATTTATTTCATTGCACTACACATGGTCTCCTGGGCCACACAGACAGAAATAGCCTCTTAGCATCATGTGATATAGTCCAAACCCCTCCCCAAAATATTCTCAGTCACTTTCAGTACCACAGGCTTTTGCTCCATCACTCTGTATCAATAGGAAATTATGAACCTTTTAGGATTTGAATGACCAATTCTTCTAGTGTCCCTGAAACTCAGGTGGAGGTCCCCTGTTAAGTTCCTACAGGATGTTTATCAGTAAAACTGCTTTTATCCAGAAGAAAACAAAAGCAGCTTTTATTTTTTGAAACTTTTTTCCCTTTATTTAAACACCTTGATTACATATATGATTGTGATTAGGTTTCAGTCATGTAAAGAACACCCCCTTCACCAGTGCAACATTCCCACCACCAATGTCCCAAATATCCCTCCATCCCACCCCACCCCCACCTGTACTCTGGACAGGCTTTCCAGTTCCCTTATTCATTCATATGATTATGGTAGTTCTCTGTGTAGTTATTACTATAAATACACTCACCACTCTTTGTGGTGAGCTTCATGAAGTGAGCTGGAAGTTCCAGACCTCCTCTCATTGTCTCTGAGGATTATTGCAAAAATTACTTTTATTTTTCTTAAAACCCATAGATGAGTGAGACTAGTCTGTGTCTCTCTCCCTCTGACTTATTTCACTCAGCATGATAGATTCCATGTACATCCATGTATAGGAAAATTTCATGACTTCATCTCTCCTGGCGGCTGCATAATATTCCATTGTGTATATGTACCACAGTTTCTTTAGCCATTCTTCTGTTGAAGGGCAACATGGTTGTTTCCAGAATCTGGCTATTGTGAATAGAGCTACAATAAATATAGGTGTGAGGAAGGGGTTTTTGTATTGTGTTCTTGTGGTCTTAGGGTATATCCCTAGGAGTAGAATTGCTGGGTCGAATGGGAGCTCAATTTCCAGATTTTGTAGGAATCTCCATATTGCTAATCCATAGAGGTTGGACTAGATAGCATTCCCACCAGCAGTGGATAAGAGTTCCTTTTTCTCCACATCCCCGCCAGCACTGATTGTTCTCTTTCTTTGTGATGTGTGCCAAACTCTGTGGTGTGAGATGGCATCTCATTGTTGTTTTGATTTGGATCTCCCTGATGATTAGTGACGAGGAGCATTTTTTCATTTGCCTTTTGGCCATTTGTATTTCTTTTTTATCAAAGTGTCTGTCCATTTCTTCTCCCCATTATTTGATGGGATTAGATGTTTTTTCTTGTAAAGTCCTGTCAGTGCCCTGTATATTTTGGAGATTGGCCCCTTTTCTTATGGGTGTTGGGTGAATAGTTTCTCCCACTTGGTGGGTGGCTCTTATATCCTGGGCACTATTTCTTTGAGGTGCAGAAGCTTCTCAGCTTAATGTATTCCCATCTGTTGATCTCTGCTTCCACTTGTTTGGAAAGTGCAATTTTCTTCTTGAAAATGCCTTTAGTCTCAATGTCATGGAGTATTTTACCGACATGTTGTTCTATATACCTTATGATATCAAGATCTTTAATCAATTTGGATTTTACCTTCGTACATGATGTTAACTGGGGGGTGGGTCTATGTTCGCTTTTTTGCAAGTGGCTAACCAGTTCTGCCAGCACCACTTGTTGAAGAGATTTTTCTTGCTCCACTTAGGATTTCTTGCTCCTTTGTCAAAAATTAGGTAATTGTATGTCTGGGGGACAATGTCTGAGAACTCAAGCCTATTCCACTGATCTGAGGGTCTGTCTTCATTCCAGTACCATGCTGTTTTGATAACTATTGCTTTGTAGTACAGTTTAAAGTTGGGGAAAGTAATGCTTTCTATTTTCCTTTTCCCTAGGAGTGCTTTAGCTATTCGAGGGTGTTTATTGTTCCAGATGAACTTCATAAGTGTTTGATACACTTCTTTGAAGAATGTCATGGGTATTTTTAAGGGGATTGCATCACCCCTCTTCAACATAGTACTGGAAGTTCTTGCTATAGCAATCAGGCAAGAAAAAGTTATCAAGGGATCAGATAGGAAAGGAAGAAGTCAAGCTCTCATTGTTTTCAGACAACATGTTACTCTACTTAGAAAACCCTAAAGACTCTACCAAAAAGCTTTTAGAAATAATAGACTCATATAGCAAGGTGGCAGGCTACAAAATTAACACACAGAAACCAATGGCCTTCTTATACACCAATAATGTTAGGGAAGAGAAGGAAGTCAAGAAGACAATCCCATTCACAATAGTGCCACACTAATTCAAATATCTTGGAGTCAACTTGATCAATGACATGAAGGACCTATACAAAGAAAACTATAAAGCCCTACTCCAAGAAATAAAAGAGGATACACAAAAATGGAAACACATACTGTGCTCATGGATTTGCTGGATTATCATCATTAAAATGGCAAAACTCCCAAAAGCATTATACAAATTTAATGCGATCCCCTTAAAAGCAGCTTTTTTTTTTTTTTTTTTTTTTTTGGTTTTTGGGTCACACCTGGCGGTGCTCAGGGGTTACCCTGGCTGTCTGCTCAGAAATAGCTCCTGGCAGGCACAGGGGACCATACGAGACACCGGGATTCGAACTAACCACCTTTGGTCCTGGATCGGTTGCTTGCAAGGCAAATGCTGCTGTGCTATCTCTCCGGGCCCCTAAAAGCAGTTTTTAAAAACATCAGATTTCCAGAGAGTTTGTAATTTTTTTTCTTTGAAAATATTACATAAGTCCTACAGTTTTCACATTTTTTTATAGGAAAGCTAATTAGTCTTTATTGTTTTTGTCAAATTTTGAGAACTTTTATGCTGAATTGGAAACTCTTTTATTATTAATGTCATGCCTGCATATATCTTAAAGAATTAGCTCTGGGACCAGAGTGAAAGTACAGTGGGTATGGTGTTTGCCTAGCACTTGGTTGACACAGGTTCCATCCTTGGCATCCTCTATGGTTCCCAAGCCCAACAGAAATAAGTTCTAAATGCAGAGCCAGGAGTAACCCCTGAGCATCACTGAGTTTGGCCCCCTCAGAAAAAACCCACAAATGTCACATTCTCTGTTGACTTTTTAAAAATGTTTTGTGATATCAAGGCAAATAATTTTGTTACCAGTGGTCATTACTAATTTTAAAAAAGGTACATAGTTCAGTGCACAACTTAGGATGGTAGCTTATGTTTTTTAGTTTTTTAAAAAACTAGACAGTAGTACAACATATTTTATTATTTTCCCAAAACTCATGTACATATTGTTTCCAGTTATCTTTACTGAGGTAATAATTTCCACAAGTTCCTTTCATGTTATTGTTTTGGGGATGTTTGTTATTTATTGTGTGGGTTTGGTTTTTGATGTTGTTGTTTCCCTTACCCATTATTGCCCAAGTCATCCTCCTGCTCTGTGCTCAGGTATCAGTTCCGTTGGACCCTAAGGAGACCATATGCAGTACAAGGGGTCAAACCCAGGTCAGCCATCCAAAAGATAAATGTTAAATGGCCTTCTATTTTATTATTTTATACTTGTAATGTTAATGCCTAGTAACTGTATGTTTAGGGGAAAACATTTTTCTTTTGTTTTTAATATATATTTTATCTTCTCACATTGCCAAAAAATAATCTTGGTTGGGTTTATTTTATTTAGCTCTCTGACTGAGAAAAGCTGCTTATTTCATCCTGTTTCTAAATATGGATTTCCTTGAGCATTATGATTAGGCTAGTGTTGGAATTTGTCAAACACATTCCTTCACTCTTTGGAGTCTGCACCTATAAACAGTATGAAAAGACTGAGGGGGGTGGGTGGCTGCTAAAGTGATTTATACCTAACTGGACTGGACGGACCTCCTCAGGTGACTTTGTTTACACTGCTAACCAAAAATCTCTAATAGTAAGGTAAGGGAATTTTTTCTTATAAAAATGATATGCAGCTGGGGCTAGAGCAATAGTGCAGTGGTAAGGTGTTTACCTTGCATGCAGTTGATCCAGGATGGACCTCGGTTTGATCCCTGTGTATCCCATATGGTCCCCCAAGCCAGGAGCCATTTCTGAGTACATGGTCCAGAGTAACTCCTGAGCATGTGGCCAAAAACCAAAAAAAAAAAAAAAAAAAAAGTATGTAGAGACAGGCAGTACAGAGGTCAGATAGTGCAGTGAGTAAAGCTTGCCTTTTATGTAACTGACTGCTTTGCTTCCAACACTATTGATTTTGACTCTTGAGCACAGAATTAGAATCAGGAGTAATTCCTGACATAAATTTGTATGTTAGGGGGGGTAGAGAAGAAAAAAGAGAGAAAAAGAAAGGCAGTACAGGAATAAATTGATGGGGAAAATAAAAGATAAAAAAAAAAAAAAGGAGTAACATTGGAGCCAGAGTAATAGCAACAGCAGTAGGGGGTTTGCCTTGCAGGTGGCTGACCCAGGACAGACCTCTCAGTTCAATCCCTTGCGTCCCTTATGGTCTCCCAGGACCATAAAAAAGGAGTAACACAAAAGATTAAATTATCCCCCCCAAAAAGGAATAACATTAAATACTAGTTGCTTCTACGTGTATATGTTTAAGATGTAACATCGGCAAAGTCGTTAATTTTAATAATGGGATCATCATAACTTGATAACTTGACATATCATAACTTGACATTCAGGTTTGTTTCTTGTACATGTTTTATCTACATTGTTTGGTGCCATTTTTTTTTTTTTGGTTTTTGGGCCACACCTGGCGGTGCTCAGGGGTTACTCCTGGCTATCTGCTCTGAAATAGCTCCTGGCAGGCACAGAGGACCATATTGGACACCGGGATTTGAACCAACCACCTTAGGTCCTGAATCAGCTGCTTACAAGGCAAACACCACTGTGCTATCTCTCCGGGCCCTGCCATTTGGGTTTTAATGAGGTGATAATACTTATTTATTATAACATTTTTTACTAGTTCTTTCTTTGCAATGCTAGCTGTTGTTTTCAGTTGATATGGCTTTATGTCATTCATTTTTGAAATGACTATAAAATTACTATTTTATTTTTGATCATAACATTTATTAAAATAAAACATGCTCAAAAGTACAACTTTTAGTATGCTTAGTGATTTGTCAGTGAATGCTTCCATCGACTATAAATGCTATAAAGGGCAAAAACTTCTCCAAAAGTTACTGCCTAATCTCTTACTCTAAAGTAGATATTTTCTGAATGTCTAATACCCAAACTATGATTTCTTGTTAAACTTACATTTAGGCACAATCCTAAATTTAATAGATGCATGTAATTGAGGAAATAATAGACTGGGTATCTGTTTTAAAGACATTTATCCTCTAGTGTTGAACATTAATTAGATTTCTAGATAGGAGCACTTTGACTCTGAAGAAGTTGGAAAAAAGCTAGTATTTTAACCTTAGAAAATATTTAAAATGTTAAAATACACATATTTCAAAAACATGTGAACATCTTTCACTTCTTTTTGTTGTTGTTGTTGTTGTTTGGTTGTGTCCAAGACTTACTCGTGGCTCTGTACTTGGATTTAACCCTAATCAGCTGCATATGAAGCAGACCTTCTACCTGCTATATATTGTCTCTGGCCCCTTTTTAATTCTTACTCCATGGTTTACTTATTATTCTCCTGTGTAGATAAGACTGACATTCAGTATTCTCCATGTATTTTAAGTAAAAATAGATATATTGTCTATTGTGTTATTTCCTATATTTCCATTTTAATGTTTTTTTGTTATTTGGTAAATAATAGTTTATGCCAGATTACTAAATATATCTTATTATTATGGTTACATCTCTCCCCTTTTTGTGTTTGTTTGATTGAGGGCCAGATCATGTGGTATTGGGGCATACTCCTAATTCTGTGCTCACTGATTACTACTACAACTGTTTGGGGGACCAGATGGAGTGCTGGATTAATCTCCAAATCAGGATCAACTGTATGCAAATCAAGTGTGTGCCTTAACCATTGTACTCACCATCCAAACTCACTTTGTTTCTTATTGAATCTGTCCCAGGTTGAACATTATTTATTGCATTACTGTGGTTTTCTGAAATATTGCAGACATAAGAAGTGATAATATACACACATCAGTGATTCATAGATCTAGGCATGTCTGTACTTTATTCATGATGTAAATTAGGATGTCTGCCCCAAATTATCGGTTGCCAGCAAAGTTTGCCTAGATTAAAATCCTTTAATACTTACGTGACCATAGGAACTTACTTAAATATTTTTGGACCATAATTTAATTTATAAATGACAAGTTATCTTGATAATTAAATGAGATAATCATGCATGCGGAGCTAATTGAACAGAGATTGTTAAATATTAAGTTGACCTTTCATTTTACTGGGTTCTTTGCTGTTTTCAGTATTTTTTTTGTCAGTATAGCATTGTACTTATATTAACAGTCATTAACATAGCAAAGTAGTATCGATCGATTAAAATGTTGGCAAATTTTTGGGGGGCAACACCCGTTTGATGCTCCTGGCTAAGCGCTCAGAAATTGCCCCTGGCTTGGGGGGACCATATGGAGCCCCAAGGGATCGAACCACGGTCCTTCCTTGGCTAGCGCTTGCAAGGCAGACAACTTACCTCTAGCGCCACCTCACCAGCCCCATAATGTTGGTAAATTTTAAAGATTGATAGCATTGTTATGTTAACATCAAAAGGTTAGAATAGATTGTACTCTCATTGGTGAAAAGATGACATAAAGTTGTAATGTCATCATTCATTTATTCTTCATTGAAGCTTTTATTTTGTGAATTATTTAGAGGTTTAATTGCTTTAGTTAACTGCCTCTTGTGCATTTTTTGTTTTTAAGTTTATATATAATTTGTTAATTGATTAACATCCCATTATAATATATAACTATGTGTTTCATTGGAAACCACTATTCACACTACAGTAAGTTCACCAGTGATTCCCTTTCTAACCTTCAACATAAATGAATCCCTTTTATGCCTCATTTACCCACTTTTCTTCTGCCTTCCTGCATGATACCAGCTAATAACTAGATTTAGAATCCCAAGTTCATTTTTGGTTTTTAATCCATCTATTTGTTTATCTAACAATAAATGAAATCAGTAGATATTTATCTTTCTCTAGTTAACTGAACATTATGCCAAAACATAAATAGTTTTTTTCCCTTAGATCAACTGATCTATGTAATCTGGCTCATCTACAATTTACAAAATTTTTTTTGTGGATTGGTATTTTCTTTCCATTTGATTTTGGTGTCCTAAATTTGAACTTAAAAAAAAAATCTAAAATCTAGAAATAATTATCTTTGCAGATTTGAAACTGTATAATCACTCCTAATTTTATATTCATTTTAAGTATAATATTGTCATGATTTTTCTTTATGAACTAATTCCCAAAAGTAGTATTTAATTAAATTAATTTGCTTATTTTGGTTTGAAGATCACACTTGGGAGTGCTCAGAGCTTTCTTCTGACTTTGAGCTCAGGGATCACTCCTAGCAGTTCTTGGGGGTAGGGGACATAGAATGTTAGAGACTGGACCCATGTCAGGTGTGCGCAAGGCAAATACCCGATCTACTATATTATCACTCAGACTCATTAAGTGGTATTTTTAGTTTTCATACTCTAATAGCCCAAACATAAAAACTTAACTATTGCATTGTGAATCTAGTCAAATGTTGAACAATCTTACTGATCCTTTAGAAACAAAAAACACCTTTTATTTGTGTTGTTTGTCGATGCCCAAATAAACTGATTTTTTCTTGATTTTTATATATTTTTTTCTTTTTTACCCCTCTGTTTCTACCTTTAGAGGGGTATAAAGTTAGGATGTTAATTTGTGCCTGTTCTTATTTCTTCTTTAATATCTTCTTTGATCTAATGGTTGTTCTATATTATATTGTTCCACTTGGAAGTTTTTGAGTTTTCCCCAGCTTTGTCTGTGATTTATTTTCAAATCTCAAGCATTAAGATCTGAGTGGATACTTGATACGATTTCAATTTTCTTAATAGAGGGACTTTATTTGTGTCTGAGCATATGGTTAATTTTAGAGTTTTGAGAGGAAAATATGCTCAGCTTTCTTCAAATTGAGAGCCCTGTATATGTGTATTACATCTATATCTTTTGTTTATTTTTTCACTTTTTTTGTTTTGTTTTGTGGTCACACATAGAGATGCTTAATGCTTAATACTTGTCTAAATTCAGGGTTAACTCCTGGCAGTGCTCGGGAACCCATACGTAAAGGTGAGGTTATTGCGTTATTACTTGTGAAGCTACATCATTTATTTAGCTCTCTGCTCTGGACTGAGAATGGAGATTTTTCCCTTTTAATGACACCATACTAGTAGGATGCAGGCTGTGGACATAGTTATGATACCTCTTCACATCCCGGGACCAGAGTAGGAGTATCAGGGGCTACCCAGTTTGTTGGTGGGTGGGTGTCTCTCCTGAGACACCCTTTCCCTCTTTATTGTCTCCCTTGGTGTTGAGGTGAGGTGAGATCATAGGGACTAATACTGCATTGGTGACTTCCTTCTCGATTGAATTGACTTCCCTTACATATGTTGGAAGGACTTTCATACTTTATCTTGAATATTTTTAAACCTTCCATAGCTTCATATAAAGGTAATTTTTATTTTTGTAAGTTGGAATGTTTCTTCTCAGTAGGAAAGGTTTTGGCACACATATGGAATGTGCTTATGGCTTAATCCTGGCCTGGCTTTATGCTCAGAGATTACTTCGAGTGAAGCATTTGTGATACTGGGGATTGAACCAGAATCAGTCACATGCAAGGCAACTACCTTAAATCCTACCTCTCTGGACCCAAAATTTCCATTTGGTTACTAGACTATTATTTCATATTTTAGAATTACCTTTTTTTCTGGGTCTCTTTTTTGCTCCATTTCCTGGACCTCAGCTAATCTTATATTAGAGATAGGACCATTTAGATTTGGAAAATAATATGACTCATTTTATGTTATATTATATAACTTAAATTACTGAATAAAGATTGTTATTTTTCCTTACTCCAGTGTTTTATGAATATTTATTTGATATCTTATTTTGGGGGTGCTCACCTGGCAGTGCCAGGTGTTACTCCTGTATTAGTACTGTGATAAGAAATTACTCCTGGAAGTTTGGGGGATCATATAGAATGCCAAGTATCAAATCTGGGTGGGCTGCATGCAAGGCAAACACTTTATCTACTGTGCTATTGCTCCAGATCCTATTTGGTATCTTCTAAAGTATACATAAAGTATACATCTAAATGAAAGTTATACAACCAAATGATTTCGAAGAAAAATTTTCATTAATAAGATTTTGTAATATCACTTAGAAAACTAAAAAAAATTGCTAGTAAACATTTGAATCTTTAGACTTGACCATTTTAAAATAGAAAAGCTAACTTTATCATTAGTTCATCTGTAAACAAATGGGCAATAAACCAGAAGGGACCCAAGAATATAGAGAAATTAAGATGGAGACATGCATAATTTATGGATGATATATTGTCATAAAAAAGAGGTCTTTCTTGATTAGAAATAGGGAATATAATTAATTGAGAAGATTGCCCTATTTCTCATGGGATATAAGAACACATTATAACTCTGGTGGAAAAGTTAAAATAAAAGTAAATGCATCCCCATACCACATCTACTCCCTTATGCCCTACCAGAAGGAATCCCTGAGCATAGATTTAGAAGTAAATTTTAGCACTGCTGGGTGTGGTTCTATATAATTCTGCCATTCATTTATCATTGATAGTTGCGTATTTCTCTCTTCTATTAATCATGACTAAATAATAGCAGTATATTGATTAAGAATCACTTTTTAAAAACACACACACATACACACAGATGGAATGTAAGTAATTTGTGTCATCTAATGACTAAATAACATAGCTCATTTTGTAAATGTCGGGTGGTTTTATTTCAATGCCTGTAAGAATGAATTTTACTAGCAATCCTCTGCCCCCAAAACATGGAAAGATAAATATAATTCTTAAACTGATCTCTGAGGAAGGAGCATATTAATAGGCATATTTAACAACTCAGCTGTGCTAACTTGGCTTTTAATGATAGATTGTGTAGCATTTTGCTATATATACTAGTATGGAACATGTGCCAGAAATTTGAAGAAAGAGCTATGATTGCAATCTATTTGAAATGTCAGGAAACTTCTAAGAATGAAGTTTACAAAAATAAAAAAAGGTAGTGAAGTGAATCTATAGTGTGAAGAATCCTTTTTAAATTTTTTTTAATTAAAGAAATTGAGAAGTGCCTTAAGTACCTGTCATTTACACTTGTAGTTTGACATTTACTTGTAAAGATTGAGAGAATCTTAAATACTTAAACAGAGCACAGTGAGTAAGAAACATGATTCTAGAGTGAATTTTTTAAAATATGGAACACTTCACGAATTTGCGTGTCATCCTTGCGCAGGGGCCATGCTAATCTACTCTGTATCGTTCCAGTTTTAGTATATGTGCTGCCGAAGTGAGCAGTCTAGAGTGCTCTAATTTTTATACATACATATAATTCTTTTACAGAAAGCAGTTTTCTATTTTATTAAAATAGAATAGATAACCATTTGTATTATAGTCCCTTATTTTTCATTGTTTTTAACAGATTCAACTGTTAAAATAAAACTGACATTTTACTTTCATCATATTTAGAAGTAATCACACAAAAATAGCTGATATATAGCTGAAATATAAGAATGAAAGACCCCTGTAATTCTCTATGATAATTTTTGGTTAATGGTTATAGTAAGAAATTAGCAATTTTTGTCCTGCATTCTCAGATGAAGAATACTTCATTAAATGAATGTCTGTATTTTTAGATTAGTAACATAACATTTAAAGATTACTAAGCAAAGCTTAATGTATGTAATTAAGTATGCAGTAATTTGATATGTGAAGACAGTTAATTTCCATAGCCACATTAAACTATACTGTAAACATTTTGAATAATGTATATAATTTAACTTACTACATATTATGCTAAGCTCTATATAATTCTGCCATTTATTTATCATTGATACTTGCATATTTCTCTCTTCTATTAATCATGACCAAATAAAAGCAGTATATTGATTAAGAATCACTTTTTAAAGGCAAAGATTATTTTTTTGCCGTAGATTTTTTTCAGAATATATTTTCCTTGGCCATCAATGTTTCATGGTTAATAGAGGTTTATTTTAGGCATGTTTGATTTGTGTTTGAGAAGAAATATTTTTAACCATTTTTTCTTTATTTGACATTATTTCACATACAATTTACAAAGTTTCTGGGCAATATTTTTTTTCAAATAATTTGCATATGTGTGGAAGTATATAGTAATACTTTTTACCTTTTATTATAAGTACATGTAAATTTACAGATGATTTTATTTATAAAGGAAAATAAAGCACACATATCTTTTAGTAATTGTTGTGAGCCATATTCTGTTTGCAAGATGCCAGCGCCTGCAAACAGATCCTTCATGGAGTTCGGGAAAAATTCCACCGGGAGAAGGTGGACACGCGGAATGGCGAATAACGGAAATATATTGTAGAAATGAATAAAACCACGCAGATTGCATGGGGACTCTCGTTAGCAGAAACGAAAGACAAATTTATTTTTTGAGCTGGTAGACTTTTAAAGGTTAGAGGCAGGGAAGAGCGGGTACAAATTCTAGACATCAAAGAGGCTGGGAAAAGAATGAAGGACTCTAGCTTAGATTAGCATATAAAAGAGCTGAAACTGAAGGTGAAAAAGGGCAGGTTGTTTTGGGTTCGCTTTGCTTTGGGTAAAACTGAAGGAAAACGCAATTACAGGGGAGTTGGAATGTGAGGTTCGTGGGGAGAAGTGAAAATTACTTAGTTTTGAGCTAAGTTTATGGAAAAACCTGAATTTAGGCGCCAAGGTAGGAAAAATTACAGGGAGCTATTAAATGGGAGATTTTTTGGCGCAATTAGCACTGTCCTTTGTTGTAGGAAGAAATAACTAAGGCCTGATTTCTAATAAAGGTTTAAAATAAAGAGAGAAATAGTTACAGCCCTTATGAAATTATGTCCAAATAATCCACGCAAAGGGTCAAGTGATTTTGATTGCTCTAAGCAGGCCTTTTTGGCAGATAATTTCTTTTTTCAGGAGAGCACTACACTTTGGTGTGTGCTTCTCCAGAGTGGGGTGTAGCAAGTAATAGCAATAATTTTATTAGTAATATGAATAAAATAAAAATATTATTGAATCAACAAAGGATTCATTCTCTGGTTGCTATTATCTCTGGCTTGCAGCCTGTATGTGTGAAATAGTAAACTATTAATTATTTAATTGTCTAATTATCAGCTTATAATGGGCTTATAACAAATTTAGTTCTAGTAATATGTGTTCAGAAACCTTCTATTCTCTTTCATATATAGTTTTCCAGGAACTATATTTCAACCCTGAAATTTGATCATGGTAATTAGATACATAGTTAATTGTTTCTGGGACAGGAAGTTCTTAATGTCAGTTTTATTCTGATGCCTTTAAGTAGACTTTAACTCAGATCCCAATAACTTGCAAAATTACTCATGTAGTTAAGCTAAGATTTCCCCTATATCTGTTTCAATATGTGACAGTTTTGGATGGTGCTGTGGTGTCCATGCAGTCCTAGGGATTGAACCCAGGCCTTTTGTAAACAAAGTACACAGTCTGTTGAGCAATCTCACCCACTGTGTAAGCTAAGATTTATTGGTCAAGTCATTTTGTGTGAAAACGAAAGGAACATATTGAAGGAATATAGAAGAGTTCAAGCCGTCAAATTTTTAGAAAATAATCATTATCTTGAAACTTGAGTACATTTTTTGATGCACTAGCTAATTTGGTACTTAATAGGAAAAACGGTAAGAATTGGATGCCAGAATAATGCACAGTAGAAGGAGTTTTTTAAAGTTATAACTAACAAAAAATGGTATTTTGTTGCATTTTTTTAGGCAATTAAGATGGAGTACTCAAGGTTGGTTAAATTGGCCCAAGAAGATACCCCACCAGAAACAGATTATCGTTTACATCACGTAGTGGTCTACTTTATCCAGAACCAGGCACCAAAGAAAATAATTGAGAAGACATTACTAGAACAATTTGGAGATAGAAATTTGAGTTTTGATGAAAGGTAATTTCAAATTGTAAAATATGAACCTGCTAAACCTGTTCTTGTATATTTTTAGGTCACAATGCAATTTATCCATGTTTATTTTTCACCTCACTCAAGTACTGAACTTGACTTCACTTCATTAAAAAAGTGTCTTTATACTTTTCTCTGGAATTTTTTATCATTACATTTGAAAGTCTGAACTGAAAATAGTTGAGATCATTTACTATATTTTAAATAATAATAGTTCAGAATTGAACTACCGTATTTTTCGGCGTATAAGACGACCCCCTAATTTTGCAGTTAAAACATAGGTTTAGGCCTATATTCGCTGTATCAGACAGAACGTTCCTGTGCTGCAACTGTATGTACCACAGTGAGCCAATCACAACAAGCAATGGTTCAAAGGTTAGACTGTAATAGACTTCCTCTCTGACACTGGCCAATCTGAGCAGGCTTTTTACAGTATAGATTTTCGGGTCCAGAACATTGTCTAATTTGCATGCATAAAAAGCCTGCTTGGATTGGCTGAGTTAGAGAGGCGGTCTGAGCAGCCTTGCAGTGATTGGTGCAGGATCTAGTTGGAAAATTCGTTTTGTGGCAATATTCAGACAATTTTCGTTTAGCAGCATATCGAAACATTTTTCGGGATATATTCGGCATATAAGGCGACCCCCGATTTTCGGTTGACTTTTTTTCAAAAGTCGTCTTATACGCCGGAAAATATGGTAGTAATATAGTAAACGACATCAGCATGATGAAATACAGGAAAATATGTTTATCACTAACTCATAATTTTAAAGCAATTTCTCAGCCTCAGAAGTGTGGAAATCAACCAAACATTGTTTTGAGGAAAACTGTCTTCTAATTTTTAGGATTTTAAGAAGTCTTTCATTTCTGCCTGCTAAATACCAGCAGCACACCCTACTTAAAATGTTGACGACTTTAAATGTCTCTAGATATATACATTTACATAAATTATTTAAAATGCTTACATTGCTCACATAAATATTTTAGGAAATATTATAAACTTAATATTAAAAATAAAACTCTAAACTAGGAATAACATTAAAATATTTTACTCAATAAAGGTATAAAGTATTTGTAGTTATTTTATGATTATACTATTTTGGTGTTTATTATTATTGTATTTTAATTTTGAATAAATACCATTTTAAATATTTCATTAAATTAAAATCTGTGTAGCAGTGTAAAATAAACAAAAATGAAAGCATCTCAGATGCTATACCATAAGTCAGCTGTGAAATGTTTTTAAGTGAAATAATTATTTTGAACTGTATCTGATTTTAAGTGCTCAATCAATAGTATTTTTGGTAGAGTATAGCTATCACTTAATCTGATGACAAACTGTTGAGGATTGTGACTAATTATTGCCCTCATTATTTGAGTGTTTTCTTCTTTTAACTTGGGGAAATAGTTAAGGAATAATTACACTGATTTTTCAATCTTTCATAATTGTCTTTGGTACTGAAAATAGTTTGTTTTGATAATCTAGCTTCTTTTGTGCTTCAGTGACTAAGTTTTTAGTTGATAACTAAATATACTTTATGGTGATTTCATTAGTAATAAATATTTTCTAATTTTAAAATAAATTGAATGCCCCTGCCTATCTGAAGCGATAAACAGTTTGGATTCCTTTTTATTGTTTATGAGTGTCTATTTGGAAGGTGTAAGATTTAGGGACTTGTTTTAAAAGCATGTAATTCTCCATCATCTTGAACATTCTTTATTAACATATTGCAATGTTAATTATAAATATGACTTGTTAGATTTAGATTAGAATAATTGATATTATGTTTATATACTTAAGTATGTAACTATATATATATATATATGTATATATATATAATCTTAGGATCCATTGTTGGGTACTTGGGAGCTGTTGTATCAAAAGATTGTAGGTGACCTTGGGTGCTATTTTCATAGCTCAATATTATGAATCAAATATAGATACAATTTTAGCTTCTATGACTTTTGATTAGGAACATGTTTCTTTTAATTAAAGGTGTCACAACATAATGAAAGTTGCTCAAGCCAAACTTGAAATGATCAAACCTGAAGAAGTAAACTTGGAGGAATATGAGGTAGGCACTATGGCTTTGGAAAAGTTGACCTGTAGATTGGTGAAGTCTCTATTTCGTCCTTCCTTTCATTTTTAGTACAGCTAAAGAT
Organism: Suncus etruscus; assembly: GCF_024139225.1. Classification (NCBI taxonomy): domain Eukaryota; kingdom Metazoa; phylum Chordata; class Mammalia; order Eulipotyphla; family Soricidae; genus Suncus; species Suncus etruscus. Next base: position 61,108,520 of record NC_064860.1, on the reverse strand, counting down.
AAGAGAAAATGAAGCCCAAAGAGGTGAAATAACTCCCAAACTACTCAAAGCTAGAAGGTTATGCCTTGGCTTACAGACAGTACATTTTAAATTATCTTAGATGCTCTATGATCTATGTAGTTGTTGTTTTTTCTTTGCCACAGATAATTGGAGGATTAGAAATTCCTTCTAATAGTTAATGTGTTAGGTATTTGCCATTATTAAATAATGTTTCTTATGTGGGACAGCATACACTCAAGCTCTTCTATCATGCACACATTTATATTTGTACATAGATTCTTTATATGTTAACTTTTGCTATTAAATTAATTAATTTGTCATTTTAAACAATGAATGGCTTCAACTTGTTAATTTTAACTTTGGAGGCTGGGGATGTAGCTCAGCGATAGAAATCATACTCGCATACATGATGCTCTGATTTCAGTTCCAAGTAACTTACATATGTGTGCACACACATGAACAATTCAACTTCATATACTTACTGCCTCTTCTATTTTTATACAGACTTCTTTTTGAATTTGTTTTCATCAATATCTTATAGTATGTTTGGTCTCATTTACCAAATTACTTTGCTTTGTATAATGTAGTTTACTATATTATCAATAGATAAAACACTTCAAAAATAAAAATCCTGGGAAGCTGGAAGTATGAATTAGCACTTTTATTCATTAAAGTGTCTCAAAAATCCGACAACATTATGGGGCCAGCTTGATAGTGCAGTGGTCGGGCGTTTGCCTTTCACATGGCTGATCAGGTCTGATCTAGTTTCGATCCCCAATGTTCCATAAGGTCCCCCAAGCCAGGAGTGATTTCTGAGCACAGAGCTAGAAGTAAGCCCCAATTGTCACCAGATGTGGCCCAAAAACAAAAATTATATGTAGCAAATATAAAGCATTATGGATAGTGAAAACTATTTTTGATCATGAAAAGAGATGTCAGGATAGTATTTTATCATGACTTCTATTCAGAATTGTACTGTATGTCCAAGTGGTATATTAAAACAGAAAAATGTACAAAGAAAATATTAGAAAAAAGTTATTATTTGCAAACTTTATACTTAAATATATAAGGTTTACAGTTAAATGTGAGTTTTTAACATGCAAACACATGTTAGATATTAATTTAATCTATATACAAATAACAAATAAACATAACTATCATTTGGGAAATTGGGGGATCCACTTCCAGCCATCTTTGGCCAACCAGGCCATATAGTAGTGACAGTGTCATACCCACAGGCACTAATGGTCCCCACTACTGCATCTGTTTATTCTTGGAACAGCTGTATGGATTGGATGTACCCTAATCCTTGTAATATCTCTCTAGCCCAATGATTTATTTTAAATGAAACTATTTTCAGTAACATTCAAAACTGAGAAGTTCCTAGAATTAAATCTTACAGGAACTGTGCATGGTTTTAGAAAACTAGTTAAATGGATAAATATATTTTATCTAGAAATTTTGGAATCGTTCTCCCAGAATCACTTAGGCAGTCTATCGCAAGCTTCTAGTAAGATCTTTTTTTTTTTTTTTTTCTGTTTTTGGTTTTTGGCTTCTGGCTCATACCCATTGATGCTCAGGGGTTACTCCTGGCTAAACGCTCAGAAATCGCTCCTGGCTTGGGGGACCATATGGGCCGCAGGGCATCAAACCCAGGTCCGTCCTGGGTCATGGGAGTGCAAGGCAAACACCATACCACTGTGTTATTGCTCTGACACCGCTAATACATTTTTTATGGAGTTTCATAAAATTAATCTAAAATTTCATGGAAATGCAAAGATCTAAATCTATGCCAGTTACACATACTTGAAGAAGAAAATGTAGGAAATAATGCTACTTGAAATCAAAACATGGTTATCTTAACTATTGAATTTATGAAAAGGTCAGAATATGAAAAAATAGCAAGTTTAATAAAGCAATACACAAATGGGTTCATAGCATTTATCAGAGCTGGCCAACATATCTCTATTTCTGTTCCCAAGGTTTAAATTACTTGAACATACATTTTACTTGGGGTGGAGAAGGGTTTGATTATGTGATTTGATGCTGCAGTCTCTTTCCCAAGGCTTTTTCTTCAGGTTGAATTCAGCACATTTTTATTCTGAGAACTTGATAAACCTTTAATGTAGAGTGCTATTTTATCCTATAGATTACATGACATGTTCTAGTAGTCTCTATATTTCAGCCAGGGTTTTGCAGCTAAAATCCTGATAACCGTGTCTTTATAAATGATATGTCAATGGAACATCAGCCTTTCATTTTTGCATTTTGTATGGGTCTGTTCACAGTTCAAAGGGGTAGTTTTCTTCATGGCCTAAAATTCCTAAAACACTTGCTGTCTAACCTTTTGCATTAAATGATTACCTGCTTGTGGGGCTGGAGATATATTTCAATGGGTTGTACCCTTGCTTTACATGCAGCCAACTTTATGTTCAATTCCTGGCACTACCTCTGTTCCCCAAAATTTTGCCAGCAGTGATTTGTGAGCACAGAGCCAGAAATTCTCATACCATCTTGTATTCCCCCCAAAGTATCTTTTACATGCACACATCTTTTCTAGAAATTCCAGAGACAGCACAATGATAATTTGTCTTTTCTTAAATAAACTTATATTAATGAGGAGGAAATTATTTTTTTCTATAGTCATAAGGTATCAGTTCTGGAGGAAAGGGCAACAAAATTTGAGATGCATCTATTTTATCATAGATTAATAGATACATTTAAATTTAATGCAAGCTTATCAGATTAAAATTTAAAATTATAATTTTTTTATTTTTTTAAAATTCTGCATTAAATAATACTCAGCTGTGCTTTATAAGAGTAGCATCTTTACTTACCTCATACAATCAGAATTATATAAATATATGTATACATATAAGTTCAATAATGTACATTTATAATGAAGGACATTTGCATTATTATCCTTTCTTTGCATGTGTATGTATAGTATCATCTTATGATATCTTTTTTTAATTCCTTATTACATCATAATTTATTAATCTGTCAGAAGTTAAGAAGTTGATTAGGTCTACCTAATCTTAATGTTGAACTCTGTTGAACTCTTTCTTTATGAGTCATGTATTTTCAGGATGGTGTGTTATATTCAAATTTTTATTTTTACCTACAGGGGTGGCATCAGGATTATAAAAAATTCAGAGACACAACTATGTATCTAATAATCGGGCTGGAAAATTTTCAAAGAGAAAGGTAAAACAAAAAGGACACATGTAAATAATTTACAATTGATTTGTTTGAATATCACTTCATTTATGTTTTATATTTGTTACATTTTTATTAAACTATTTTAGAACAAACTTAGAGTTTACAGAGTGATTTTAAAGTTAAACTGAGTTCCATGTACCCAAAATACAAAATATTTTCTATTTAAAATTAAAGCTATAGTTGACCTTAAAGTCTTTGTTTTTTATCAAATCTTAAACACACTACACATGAAGCTTAAGATAGAGTAGAATTAAATTAAAACCTAACAGTGGTCCTCAAACTATGGCCCACGGGCCATATATTGTATTTGTATCTGTTTTGTTTCTTCATTGCAAAATAAGATATATGCAGTGTGCATAAGAATTCCTTCATAGTTTTGTTTTTACTATAGTCAGACCCTCCAATGGTCTGAGGGACAGTGAACTGGCCCCCTGTTTAAAAAGTTTGAGGACCCCTAACCTAATAGTTTATTGGGGATCAGAGGAGCTCTAGATTACTAAGAGTTGTACTGTAGAACTGTAGAATTCTTTGTATTTAATGTCATATCTATCTTAATTTGATTCTGACTTCAAATTAGAAATGTTTATAGTGTCTTTGAACCTATTAAAGCACAACTGTAGAAAATCAATTGTTGGCAGCAAATAAAATTTTATAACAAGCAAAATCTATTTTATTTACAGTATAGATGGTTTTAAAGTAATTACTACTTATTAATTTATACTTTGATTATTTAAATTGTTATAAAGAAAACTTGATAGATATTATTTATCATTACTTATCCTGACTACCTTGCATTCTCACATGTTTCTTTTGTTGGAAGCATGGTGTGTGTTGTAGGGCTTGAGTCTCATACCATCGTACCTAGAGCTTACTCTTAGCTCTATGGGCTCTATACTCTGAAGGGAACTTTGGTGGGTCATGTGCAGTGCCAGCAAACAGACCTGATTTGATGGCCTATAAATAAATTCACCCACCCCACTATACTATCTTTGACCCTCTACATATTTCTTAATGGCTATTCTTAATAAGTTATGCCCTTTGTGTACAGCATCATAGCACAGCAAAGTGCGAGGGATAGTACTTTTCTTTATCCTGTTTCTAGTACAGTGATGTGAGGTTTTTGGCTGCTAGATATGTGTGACCATTTAAATTGAAATGAGGAAAAATAAAACCATTTCTCAATCTTACCAGCCACATTAGCTTACATTTCTTTTTCTTTTTTGTTTTATTCAGGAGTGTGAGTATTCCTTGAGGTGCTAAATGGCTCTGAACTCAGTGATCACTCCTGGCAGGCTCAAGGGAGTGTATGGGATGCCAAGGTGTATCCCAAGATGGCCACAAGGCAAATACCTTACCTTCTGTACTAGTGCTGTACTAGGTGTTCCTGCACCTCAAATGCATTTTTATAATGAAAGCATTAACTCTTGAAAGCCATGAGTAATGTATTTATTGAGTCAACAAAGATATTTTTTTATTCATTCAATCCTTTGAATAGTGAAGTGAAATTGTATTGTGAGGAATGATAATTTTAAAGTGATAAATTAGTATAAATGAATATTAGAATATAATAATTGGATTCTTGAAACTTATTTAAGAAATACTTAAAAGTTTTTAAAGGGTAATAAATTGTGGTTCAGCTGGTGCACCTTAAGGAAAAGCTGGAATAAAGTCATAGTTTAGAGCTATTTTTACATAAGTGACATAGTTCTAGATGAAAGATATGAATGTCATTTAAGGGATACCTTTTTAGCAGGAAACTTAATAGTTATTCACACATAGGTAAATGTGCCAGCAATCTTTCAAATGGCTGGAGCAATAGTTAATATTTTATTACTGCCCTTTTCTATAAATAAAACAAAATATCTTTTTACTGAGATCATGTCCCTATTATTCCAAATAAACCTCAATAGTCATAATTTTTTCAAATATTTCTGAAACTCATTTTCAAAAAAAATGTGTCTCTGATATAATTCATTATGTGATATCTCTAACATGTAAATTAAGTTTCAAATAATTTTACAGTCAATATTTGGTGAACATTTAGTGAATTCTTCAGTTAGGATAGTGCTTCTCAATTATTTTATGTCATGTTCCCCTAGGAAGAAGAAAACATTTTTCATGCACCCCGCACAACTGTAAATAGTATCTTTAGTAAAAAAAAAACTTTAACCTGCAAAAAAAATATATAAAATAATTTGAGCTGATTTTTTCATCAGAGGTGATGTCTGGAGTAATGGCTACAATGAGCACGTTTTGCATTGCATAGCTTTTTGAAGTGGGGTTTGAAGCAGGGCACAGTAACTCTCAGCTCCAGAGACATACAGAGACATAAACAGGGGGCTTAGCTTGTTATGACAGTGTTTGCTAAGGTCAAACGCGCCCCCTTTATGAAACCTTGCACCTCCCTGAGGGGCGCATCCCACTATTTGAGAAGCACTGAGTTAGGATGACTTTTCTATATTTTTTATCTTTAGCTTTTTTCATTTATTTTTTTAACTTTGAAGTCAGCTGTCTTCTCATTTTAATTATGATTAAAATAAAACAAATGACCTATAGCATCAGAAGATTTTTACTTGTAATATTTGAAATATATTTAGATTATTTATATTTTAGTTGACATCTTTATAGCCATGGAATGCTAATGCTATTTTTCTTTTTTCTTTTGAAGTTATATAGATTCCTTGGTGTTCCTTATTTGTGCTTATCAAAGTAACAAAGAACTCTTATCCAAAGGCCTATACAGAGGACATGATGAAGAATTGATATCACATTATAGAAGAGAATGTTTATTAGTAAGTTGTTTGTACATAATACCTGTTGACTTTATTATTTGGTTTTACTTTGAATACATTTTCTATACTCATGAATTTTGATAAATTTTGTATAAGAATCATGATGATGTCTGTAATCTAGCTCACTCCTATGAGATGGAAAAACATATCATTTGTAATCCCTGCATTACCTCTTAATTCATTATCTCTATGAAGTTTTGCAGGTGATAAACCAGAAATTAGCTTAAAATGGAATAAACATGATTGTGATTTCTTTTTTATGCATTCATTCGCTCTTGGGGAGGCGTTGCATTAAAGCATGAATAATTATGCCAGAAAAAAGTTGAATTCCTTGATTATTTTTTTGGATAGTAATAAATTTTGTGCTATATAAGAAAATTCATGAACTCACTAACCTATTTTTCTAATATTTTCTTTAATATAGTGAAATCAAATGTTGAAAAAACATTTAATTCTAGCTTTATACAAGTTTACACTAGATTTCTGCAATATTTTGTTGCTATTTCTTGACTCAGAAAATATTTATGTGTACTGTAGCAAATTTCATACTGTATACCTTTTTAAAAGCGATTTTACTCAACTATTTATATCACTTTCTCATATTTTGAACTTATAAGTTAAGATTTTTCCCATAATAAATATAATAGTGCATAGATAACAATTTATGAGGTGTCTTATTTTGAAATCTATAATTATTGCATAGCTTTAGTGTACTTTTGAAAACTTCAAGGAAGTGAACTAGTAAAATGTCTTGAGTAGAACTATGGTGATCCAACAATTTTTGCCTCAGCTAATGTCCATTTTAATGTGTAATTAAAAAAAACAAACATTTTATAATTAGAAAATTATTGAAGTGATTCTTAGTTTTGTGGGTGTCAGAGGGTTTGAAATTTTTGTTAAGATGTAGTTCATGAATATATTTCAGTTCAAAACATTAAATTTGTATGTAATTATGTAAAATTATAAAGTATTCTTTGATTATATGATTCAGCTTATTTATCTTTGTATTATTGAAGCTCTGATACAGGGAAATAATTTAGTAAAATAAATTTTAATTTTAATAGATTGTATTTAAATTTTAAATAGTAAAGATTGCATTTTACCATTATAAAGTAGTCACACTAGGCTTTTTTATGAATTTTAAATATAATAGATTATGTTTAAATTGAAAAAATCGTTTCCTTTATCATTTTAAAGTAGTCACACATGTTTTTCATGAGGTGATTTTAATGGAACTATAAACTTTGTGTTCCTTTTAGGTATGTTATATTGAGCATTAACTCATTCTGAGGGATAAAAGATATGACACATTATCTGTCCTCAGAGAATGTAATGTGAGAAATGTACTTCAAAAATTTTAATGCTTGGGAAGTGTCCTTATAAGAGATTCACAAAATGTTATGCTGGTAATTTTTTAGGAGGAAAGAGAGTCTTGAAGATAAGATGGACACTAATCTGTAGCAAGGGATAACATCCTAGCCTAAACCTGCCATATAAAGAGATGTGAAAAGTAACCTGACAGAAAATAAAGATAAACTATTGCCTCTAGGTTTTGCAGCAAGTTTGACAGGTGTGATAAAACTCATGATACTTACAATGTCAGATATTTGAAGAATCTTAAGACTTTATCGAATTCATTTGCAGCATTGTAAGGTTTGACTAGGTTTGTGTGAGTAGGTTGGCATTTAGAAAATAAGTCTGATAGTATGGACTAGAGAATGAACTGGAAAGAGGTAGAGGATTTAAAGTTCAGAATTCTAGATGGGAAGTAGATGGAATTCTAGATGGGAAGAAGAGTCCAGCATTGAATGTGGCTTCAGGGAAGGAACTGCATATGCTGCACCAGGAAATACTAGGAATTATCCCTGAACACAAAGAAAGGAGTAAATCCTAAGCACTGTTGCAGGTGCCCCCCACCCAAATGAAAAGCTGTAGATGGTATTAATAAGAATAAGACAGGGCGCGAACAATTGTGGGTTGTGATGGGTATAAATAAAAAATGATGATGATGATGATGAAGGAAACAAAAATTTGCAACTATTAGGTTGTGTTTTAAGAAGGGTATAATAGAGTTATAAATTCTACCTTTCTATTTATGTGTTTGGCTTTAGGATTCTTAAATATATGAATAGAAAAAGTTTTGGATAGGTGGGAATTAAGAGATTTGTATTAAGGGAGTTATTTAACATTAAATTTAAGAATAATGATGACTTACATGTCTTTTAAAAAACACATTATAAAAACTATAATAGAAACTTTAAGGTTTATTTCATCCTTTTAGATGCTACACTAGCCGAATCCCATTTAGGGTATTAGTAGATAATTTGTAGGGCACATGCCAGGCCTTGAATTCTATCCCTGGCCTTGCATGCCTGCCAGCAAGCCCCATGTGTAGCTCTAGTGGTTTCCAATCTTAGATTGGGAGGAAAACAAAAAAGCCAATTTTTTTTATATAAAGAAACTTAAGGTAAGAGATCACTCCTTTACTAATGATAAGTGGCTAAGGCATACTTTAGTAATAAGGACTCTCCAAGGCCAAGGTAAATTTTACAGGAATAATATAATGGAATTCTAGGAATGAAATAAATGTTGTTTCTAAAATTCAGTTTAGGGAGTCAGAAAGATAGTACAGTGGATATAAGGCACTTATCTTGAACACAGCTGATCCACGTTTAATCCCCAGTTCCCCAAATGATGCTCTGAGCCCTCCAGAATGATCCTTGAATTTGGAGTGAAGGGTAAGTCCTGAGCACAGTCGAGTGTGACAACAGTAGTTTCCCCATTTTGTTTCCATTTTATTTCTGTCACTGTCAATTATATAAACACTTTTTAAAGATTCTGTTGTGCTAGAATAGATTGTGATTGTTTTTCTTAATTGCCATTTATCCCAGTACTACTCATGAACATGCCTATTGTGCTGGCTCCAGGAAAGACACAGGTATTTTTATTTACTAATGAAAGGAAATAAAACCTTTTCTCTCTTTCGTTGCATTCAGAAATTAAATGATCGAGCTGCAGAATTATTTGAATCTGGAGAGGATCAAGAAGTTAACAATGGCCTGATGATCATGAATGAGTTTATTGTACCATTTTTGCCCTTATTACTGATGGATGAAATGGAAGAGAAAGATATACTTGCTGTAGAAGATATGAGAAATCGATGGTGTTCTTACTTAGGGCAAGAAATGGAAGGTAATTGTGATCACTGCTTTTTTGATCACTTTCAAAATTACTAGCTTCTGAAGCAATAGAATCAACAGTTATTCCCACTTAAAATTTTTATGCTATTTTTACATCTCTATCATTATTTTTTGCCCATTTTTTGGGTGGGAGACACCCAGTAACGCTCAGGGGTTACTCCTGGTTATGCACTCAGAAATCGCTCCATGCTTTGGGGACCATCTGGGATGCCGGGGGTCGAACTGAGGTCTGTCCTGGGTCAGCTGCGTGCAAGGCAAGCACCCTACTGCTGTGCTACCACTCCAGCCCCACTTTTTGGCTGTGTATTTAAGCTTATACACATAGTTTAAATAAGAAGTAAAATATGAATTGCCATTGTCCCCCTGTATTCTGTGTATTTGTGCGACCTGAAATGAACTTTCTTTTTTTATTTGGGGGTTTTCTTTTTTTTTTTTTTATTTGGAGGGTTGGGTCACACCCAGTGCGCTCAGGAGTTACTCCTGACTGCGCTCAGAAGTCGCTCCTGGTAGGCTCAGGGGACCATATGGGATACTGGGATTCAAACGAGGCTCCATCCTGTATTGGCCACATGGAAGGGCAAACCTTACCCTGTCTCGCTCTGGCCCCTTGAAATGAACTTTCAATTGACCACTCCAGTTTGTAGTGGATCGCGTTGAGGACGCACATCTAATAATTTTTCTCCCTTTATGCTTATGTGCAAATGTGCTTATGTCTGTCTATTCACTTGTATTTGCAGCTCATCTCCAAGAAAAGTTGACAGACTTTCTACCAAAACTGCTTGACTGTTCTACGGAGATTAAAGGCTTCCACGAGCCACCCAAGTTACCTTCCTATTCCACACATGAACTCTGCGAGCGATTTGCTCGAATCATGTTGTCCCTCAGTCGAACTCCTGCTGATGGAAGATAAACCGCACACACTTTACCTAAACACACTGTATAAACCTTTTTTTAGTTCTTAACCCTTGCCTTTCTGTCACAGGGTTTGCTTGTTGCTGCTATAGTTTTTAACTTTTTTTTATTTTAATAACTGCAAAAGACAAAAATGACTATACAGACTTTAGCCAGACTACAAACAATAAAGCTGAGAATCGCATGGCGCTCAGACTTTGTTTTAAACCACAACAGATGTATAATTAAGGATATGATTGATTTTATTATGGCAAAATTATTCTTTTGCCATCTTTCTGTTACAGTATTACTTTGCCTTTTTTCTTTATCTATAGCTTTCCATTCAGTCTGGAATCTTCCATGACAACAGCCATTTAAGTGTTCAGCACTGTGTATGATATATAATATTTGGTAGCTTGTAAATGAAATTAAAGAATAAAGTTTTATTTATGGCTACTTATGTGTTTGTAAGCAGGTATATTGTATATTAGTATATTATTTTCAGTACATATGAAAATACTTGTCTGGATTGTTAAGAATTATGAATAGATTAATGCTATCTTTTAATTTTGCTATAATGTGAGAATATTAGAAATTTGCTACATACTTGACAAATATATTTTTTTCACTAAGTGGTCAACTTTAGTATGTCACCTAATCCTGTTGTGAGTTAAAATTGGATTTTCATTGAGGAAAATGGCTTATAAGCCAAATCACACTGAATCTTTTGATCTTTCCTTAGATTGACCTTTTATTTTTTTATGTATTTACAAATACTATAGCAAATATAGCAAAGTGATTACTTTAAGAGATACCAGAAAAAAGTACTTGAAAAAGGGCTATTTAAGAGATATGTGTATATATATAAACATGCATACACACACATGCACATATTGTTCATATGGAGGATGGTGTTTTGCATTATATATTCATTCTATTTTTGTAAATTGTATACTACTTTCATTGAAAATGTTCTCTACTAATCAATGCTGTGAAATGAAGTTGATATTGTTGAACTAGGAATTACAGTATCTTACCTGCTTTTATTTACCTCCTTTTCAAAAAGGAAAAGCTGTAGAATATATTTTAGATGGAACTGCTGTTTAAAGATTAATGAAGTAATATTGTGAATGACAAACAAAATCAATGCTTTAAAGGTAATCATGTTACCAACAACCTATTTTTTTGAATTTATAAATTTCTTTATAAACAGTACTTTGTTAGCTTAGTAAAATATATCATTTTATCATGTGTGTTTGTTATACTGCCGCCAAAACTAGTTTCCTTTTCTAAGTGCCTCTTGGAAAGATCTCGGTTAAAGAAAGAAGAAACTACTTAGGCTACCATGTGATACTCCTTAAAATTTTATCTTTGTATTGTAAGTTTTTATTAAGGGATTGGTTTTACATATATATATATATAAAGTAAGGCTTTGCATTATAGCTGCCAAGAGTGTCTTGGCTTAAACCTTATATTCCCTACTTAGCAAAAGTAGTATTCTGTTTTGGTTTTCAGTTACTATCATAAAACTTAAGAATCTTTTATATATATATATATATATATATATATATATATATATATATATATATATATATATATATCATAAAGCTTTGATAAATCATTTTCAGTATTTTGTAACATTCTGTCTAAGGTAAAATACTGTTTTCATTTGGTCACTGAAACACAAATTCTCAATCACTATATGGAAATTACTTCTTTCAAAAGTCATATCCAAGGAATTATAAGTTACTCTTGTGCTGCTGAAGGAAGGTAAGAATGATTATTTTGTGTTTTAAAAGTCAGTTTAATCATTTCAAGTAGTGAATGTGAAGTACTTAAAGTTCCTTTTGTTTAAGATATAGGGAAACAACCCAGTAAGTTAAAATGTAATTTAAAAAACTTAATAATCACTAATTTGAACTGGGAATTTTAAAAGGTAAAACCTCACAGAAATGTCCATGACAGATTTTACTTCGGTTTAAGTAGATCTTAATTTATATTAGACCCCTTCCCACACTTCCCAAAATTATATTTTAAAATGATTCAATGGGGTCTGCAAAATAGCACTTCAGGCAAGGCACTTGCCTTGCAGACAGCTATCCCTGCCTAGTTCAATCTGAATCATCCTGTGTGGTCTACCAAGTGTTACGAGAGTGATTTCTCAGTGTAAAACCATGAGTAATCCTAAGCAACATTAGGTGTGGCCCCAAAACAAAACTAACAAAAGATTCAGAGTAGAATTGAAATGAACCTCTATAAATACAGGTTTTGGAGAGAATTTTGTCATGAATGAATGTATAAGACCCCCCACACACACTCACACCAGATACCTTTAAGATTCTCCTAAATATATTAATAGCTGTATAAATTTTGGGGGTTTTATTTGGTATTTTATTGTTATTATTTGTTTGGGGCCACATCCAGCTAAGCTCAGGCTTTGTCCTGGCTCTGCACTCTCTTGCAAACTCAGAGGTCTGTATAGGGTATAGGGGGATTGAACCTAGGACTGAAATATGCATGACAAATACATTTCACACTGTACTATTGCTCCAGTCCATACAAGTTTTTTAAAATGTTGGGCAGGTTTTGGGCCCCTTCTCCTATGCTCAAGAGCTCGCTCTAGTAGTGCTCAGGGAACATTTGTAGTGTGAGGATTGAACTAGGAACAGACACGTGTAAGACAAGTGCCTTTATTTTTCTACTATCCTTCTAGCCTCACATCAGATACTTAAAAAAAAAATCCTCAAAATATTGTCTTTAAACTTGCATTTCCCATAACATCTTGGAAATGAAAATTCTTGAAACCTACATCACAGCTTCAGAAACAGAAGCTCTTCAAGTGTGCTTTGGTATCGCTAGTCCTGATGAGTCTGTAGTCTATTTAATTATGAGGACTATTACACTCAATAAAACTGCTAGCATAGTGGGTAGGGTGTTTACCTTGCACATGACCAGCCCAGGTTCGATCTCTGGAATCCCATGTGGTCCCCTGTATCTTCCAGGAATAATTTCTGAGCACAGAGCCAGAAGTAACCCTTCAGCACCACTGGCTGTGGACCTCCCAAAACAAAAAATAAACTTAGCATTTTATACACCTTAAATTGACACTTAAATTTACAGTTATATATGATTACTGTATTTTCCGGCATATAAGATGACTTTTGAAATAAAAAAGGTCAACCAAAAATTAGGGGTCGTCTTATACGCCGAGTATATGCCAAAAAATGTTTCAATATGCCACTAAATGAAACCAAAATAATTCACCACAGAGTTTCCAAATCTCTTTCTTGGGGGCTCCCAAACAGTACTCAGGAGATCTGGGGGCCACTTCTGGCAAAACCCAGCTAACCATTTTGCTGGTTCAGTGCTAGATTCCGAGGATGGGGTGTTGTTTGGTTTATGTAGGGGGGAGATTAACTGACGCCACCAGGGAATTGCCGGAAAAGGTGCCTATGATAAGGGACCAATCACTGCAAGGCTGCTCGGACCGCCTCTCTAACTCAGCCAATCCAAGCAGGCATTTATGCATGCAAATTAGACAATGTTCTGGACCCGAATCTACACTGTAAAAAGCCTGCTCAGATTGGCCAGAGTCAGAGAGGAAGTCTATTACAGTATAACCTTTGAACCTTTGCTTGTTGTGATTGGCTCACTGTGGTACATACAGTTGCGGCACAGGAACGTTCTGTCTCATACAGCGAATATAGGCCTAAACCTATGTTTTAACTGCAAAATTAGGGAGTCATCTTATACGCCGGAAAATACGGTACATATCTGAACAATGTTTTCATTTTTCACTTATTTGCAATTTCAAAGAAGTGACTAAAATATTTCGTTTTAAAAATTAATCAAAAATAAGCACTTTTGGGGCTGGAGAGATAGCATGGAGGTAAGGCGTTTGCCTTTCATGCAAGAGGTCATCGGTTCGAATCCCAGCGTCCCATATGGTCCCCCGTGCCTGCCAGGAGCAATTTCTGAGCATGGAGCCAGGAGTAACCCCTGAGCACTGCCGGGTGTGACCCAAAAACCACAAAAAAAAAAAAAAAAAAAAAAGCACTTTTTACTCCCATATATGTTACTCTAGAAGCATGATGTTTAAAGCTTCATGATTCGTATTTGATTACTTGTTTTGATATTGTTTGTTGTCATATTTCCTGATACTTCATAAACAACTTTTTTGCTAGGCAAGGGGAATGAATTTGTGTGATCCTTTTGAAATTTTAATTTATGACATTAAGCAGGATAATTATACCAATTTTCTTGCTCATGATAACTTCACACAAAATAATGTGTTTTAGATTGCAATATAAAATAATCTCACTCTTATGGAGACTAGAAAGGCAAAATAAGTCATTGGCAGGTAGGGTTCTCTTGAGCCATGCTAATTGGCTTGTAGATCACAACCTTCTCATGACCTCTCAATATATGTGTATTTCTCCATACATGTGTTACTTTGCTATTTATTTTTTTGGAAGGACACTGATTATACTTGTTCAATACCCATTTCTGAAACTTCAATGTATTATAATTGCTTTGTAAAGAATTTTATCCAGGCATATTGATAATAAAAAAGACAAGGAGAGAATTAGCACAGTTCTTATGGGATCTGGGATGCCCTAATTTATATATCTCCTGTAAAGGAAAAATAAGTCTTCAATTTAGCCTCAAAATTACACGCAAATATATAATTCTACACTTCACATATACTTGTTTTATTTTACTTCTACTTTTTTCTAAAACTATTAAAGTTGTACCTTATAATGAATTCATCTAACCAGTTCATTGTTTTCACTGACCTTTGTTTAGGGAATTGAACAGTCAAGGCCAGTGGTTGGCAAGCCTCAGCTCGAGAGCCACCTGCGGCTCTTTACACTTTTTTTAAATATAATTTTTATTTTGATCATAGTGGCTTACATATTGTTGACAATAATATTTTAGGTACATATTTACATAAAATTAGGGGGGATACCCATCACCAATTTGTCCTTCCTACACCTCCGTTTTCATCCTACCTTCCATATCCTCTTCCCTCACCTCCGGGGCTGCTAGAATATGTGGTCCCCTTTGTACCTAGCCTACTACTTAGTAGTCTTGCACCTGTTTGGCCTTGGTGCTTCCCTTATTTCCCCCTCTAACTGGGAGGCAGGACTAGCTAGGTCAAGTTACATGGTTTTGTTTGAAGAAGAGAAAAGTAATAAACTGGGGTAACAGTCTAATACGCCAAAAATGGGTGGAATCCTTCTAGAGGCTCTCATCATCGGTTTGAGAGATGAAGGAGAAAAAGAAGGTGAAACACTCCACCAGTACAAAAAGAAGTGTCAAATATCCAGTGAGGACTCCAACAACACTTTTTAATGCGGCTCTTCTGTGTGCCGGTGGCTGCTCCAGGAGTCAGGACTCTGCTCCTAGCCTCTGTCAGTGCTCGCCCTCTGTGCAGCCCTGGCGGCAGGCTCCACACAGCTCCAGTTGGGTTATGTGATATTGGGGGGGGGGGGGCATGACTTTCTGTGTGGCGCTGCGGCAATGAGGCAGAATCTTCTCTCTACCTGCTGCCCTCAATAAAAACTTATTGAAACTAAAAACAGTGTACCATCCTATGTATTTTCAGTTTTAAAAATGTGGCTCTCAAAATAAATTTCAATGTGGTTTTTGGCGAGATTTGGCTGAGTTGAAAAAAAAAAGGTTGCCCACCACTGTCTAGGCTGACTAATACTTAGAGGGGGGTGTCTTATTTCTTTCATTTTAGCATGTTGTGAATATCTTTCTATGTCATTGCTTTTTTTTGATTCTTAACTACTCTCCCTACTTATATTTATTTTTCATCCCTCATTCTACCCCTAGCCTGGTCACATTTTTGCATACTTGGATAATGTTATGAAGTCTATAAATAAAGTTTATATTCTGGGAATTGAGTGGAAGAGGAGAGGGCCTTTGCTCTTACAAAAATCTCTTTCCTACTTCGTACTTTATAGTTTTTGAGTTTTCTAATTATTCTAATCGTTTTTTTCTAATTTCTTATTTAATGGGATCACTTACAGTGTTAGTAAGTCAGTAATGATGGTGTTTTGATTGCAGGGACTTTAAGAATTACACCAATACACACAAGTCAGAATCTAAAATATTTTTCATAGTGGGGTGGGTGTAGTATTCAGACATTTTCCCTGGCTCTGTACTCAAAATCAATCCTGGTGAGACTCAAGAGATCATACGAAGTGCCAGGGATGAAACTGGATTATCTGCATGCAAGGAAAACACTATACTTGCTGTATTAAATACTTGAGCCCCTCAAATATTCTTAGCTTATAATACAGTGTTTCTCACTGGCTGTTTCTAACTTGCTACATGCTCAAACCCTTCAGTACTAGTTACTTTGATTTTTATATGATCCTTCCTTTCAACTCTTAGAAGCTATAAATCTACAATTTATTATTGGTAATAAATAGACATCAATATGGATAACTCAGTATTATAAGGAAATTATTAACTAAGTCATGTGCAAAATAAACTTAAAAATCTTGTTTAAAATTTTTTCTCTTTAAAAAAACATCCATTCTGTGGTTTGTGCTGCCTAATCCCGTGTGCTGCTGTTGAGCACATGTTGCACATACATGTGTCAGACGCATCTTAATGGTACTTTCGTACTTTAATGCTGGGATGTGTACTTGACTCTCCCTTCCCCCTTATTCAGAATGTCTGAATCTTACTTTTAATTTAAAAAATTTAAATGTCTAAAAATCCACTATTTGTGGAACATAGCTGCTTTTCTTAAGAATTACTATAAGAAGCCACTTATTTTTAGCCATTCTTTACTATGTTTATTTTTACTTTACAATTTTTTGGGGGCCACACCTGGTGGTGCTCAGGGGTTACTCCTGGCTGTCTGCTCAGAAATAGCTCCTGGCAGGCATGGGGGACCATATGGGACACCGGAATTCGAACCAACCACCTCTGGTCATGGATCGGCTGCTTGCAAGGCAAAAGCCGCTGTGCTACCTCTCCGGGCCCTTACTTTACATTTTTACATTCTTTACATCGATTTACTTTAGCAAATAATTTTCAGCAATATAGAGCTAAATAAATATACTTAACTTTGCTTGCATAGGTAAATCATAAAAAGAGCCTTTTGTATGACTTATCACTTAAAATTTTTATTGCATATTTTGATTTTTATTTAGGTTACATCATATTTCTAAACGTGAAAGCTAGTTGAGAATAAAGAGATAATAGATAAAGGGTCAAGATTTTTAGTTTTCCCTTTGATCTTTATTCAAAGATTTTTAGTCCCTAATCCTTGATTTAAAGAGAGCAAAACACCTGGGATTCTATACTGAATGACTGATTAATCTTGACTAAAGATTGGTAAAATTTCCTTTTTTTTTTTATTACTGTATGACATATGAGGAGGTTTAAATTTCTAGTGGCCCCAAGGGCCTTATAGTATGCCTCTTTGGTTATGAGCTCAGCTAAAACTACTCCTAATGAATGAACTGATTGAGTTTAGGCCATGGGGTTTGGAGGAAGGATCAATCTGTACTCCTGGCTGACTCCTGGCTCATTGCTCATGGATTACTTCCAGAGGTAGTCAAGGTATCATACTCAGTGTCAAATATAGAACCCATATTAGCCATATGAGACAAATACCCTAGCCACTGGGCCCCTTAAAATCTCAAATTTATTACTGCTTCAGCTACATGCTCTGTGCTGTCCTCTAGTGAGCTCTCTCTCTCTCTCTCTCTCTCTCTCTCTCTCTCTCTCTCACACACACACACACACACACACTCCCCCACCTCTCTGTTTTCAATTTTATTTTGTTTTGTTTTTGTGTGTGTTTTTATTTGTTTTCCATTTTAATTTTCAATTAAAGGGATCAAAATGTAATTTACCTTGTGGCATTCTTTTACATTAAACTATATAAATATTTTCATATAAATAAAAATACTTATAAAATGCTACATAAATAGTGTTAGCCCTTTTTATTTTTTACAGTATTACTATTTTTCCATTTCCACTTTCTGAGATAGTCTTTGGACTAATATAATTCCTACCTGCATTCTTTGTCCTTTTTACTGCTCTTTTATTTGTGTTCAAGACTTCATGATCTCATCCTCAGTGTTCAGCTGTCCTAGATGATTCCTTACATGCTTATGGTTCACAAATTAATATTTGTACCTTATTTCTCATGAGTACTGGACCAATGCATTATGTCCTATTGTCTCTTCAATGCATATGCTTTGATCTTGCTATCAGCCTTGCAAGGTCAATTCTAACTCCATCACAGCCAACACCATTTCTTTTATATTTCCATGGTGAATGATAATCATCTAGAAGTGGAGAATGATTCTCATATTTCTCATTGGTTTTCAAGTGTTGGTAATGTTTTAAGACTGATGTATCCTCTCCTTATTACTGTTGATGTAGTCTCATCTCTTAATTATGACAATTTTGGTTGTAGTTGTGTCCCTAGAATCTACCTTGCACAATGTTAGCAGAAGAATCTTTCAAAGATATTTTACAAAATTTTCCCATTAAGGGGCTGAGTTCTTTCAAGTATGCCATCTTGTTTCTCTAATACCAGCTTACGTTAAAATAGTAGTTAGAGATATAATCTTGCATGTTACATGTCCCAACAATCAATCACTTTGTACTTGTACTGTCCAATATAACCCATTGGATATGTGTATATTTAAATATACATCAAATTAAGTGTTAGTAATATTTAGCCCCATTTCAAATACTCTATACTGATAGTCATTGGATAACACATTTTAGATCATATCTATTAAGACTGAGCTATTGCAAACTTGCTCATGTAACTTAATTTATCCTCGTAATTAATACCCTTTGACATTCAATCAGCCTCCAAGAGCTAATGAACTACAGTACTTAGTGTTTAGTGCACTTGTGCGAGCACATGCACACACACACACACACACATTTCTCTGTATTGTTCCTGCCATTAACATCTTTGCTATGATTGCTCTTCAGATAGCACATGTACTAGCATCTGTTCAGATAGAAAACACAGTAGATATTTCAGTATGGGATGTGTACTAAGGAAAGAAAATCATAATTGCTATTCTTAGGGTAACAAATACAGAAGTTTCTGAATGTAGTTTAAGACTATTAATCACTGTCATTGGATTAATGTTGGGATAGCTTGCAAACCATGACAAGTAAATTTTGTTTCCTCTTCTACTGTTTAACTTTCCTTTAGTATTTATGACAGAAATTAATTGGAAAAGCAGTTGTCAAAAGCAGTCAGAAAATAGAGTCCTTGTTGTCACAATTAAGGATAACATTGATCAAAAATTTCATACTCAACAAATTAGTTTCCTAGATTTAGTCCCCAATATTCTGGAATCTATTTCTAGTTTCTCTTTAAGACCTGTTGCGTAAGTGAATTATTTCAGATGGAAATCTTATTCTCCCAATGAGATATTTTAATAATGCTATTTGCTGTTTTATTTTTAAAATAATGGCATTAATATGGCATTATAGTAATGATAATGATATGAAAATAGACAATATGAATTCATGTCTCTTTGTTCACACCTTGATTACATACATATTTACCAATCTGCCAGCTAGTACTTACATAATGAAAACACAGAAAAAAGTACACCCCAAGTTTTTTACTGCACTTACCATTAACCTTTTGCCATTGATGCCTTTGGACATTCATATGCAAATATATGGACTGTAAGTGACTTTCAAAGTAAATTTAAAAGTATTTCCAAGAAAGTACATATATCTATGTCTCTTGTTTCTCTACCATATTTAGTTATAAGAAAAATGTGGTTTTGTTTATTTGTGGATATGAGTTTGTTACTTTTTATTTTTATATGTACATTTTATGCACTTTGGTGTTGAAATCCTAGTATATTTTCTGAGTTATTGGTGATAACAAAGTTTAAAATTTGAACTAAATGGTCAACCTGCTTTTTACCAAAACAAATGCAGTGTTTATATATACAACACTGCCACAACTACATGAGTGTGTGTTTTATATGTCATCAGTTTAAATAAAGAATATTATCAACCTGAATGTTATAAAGACAAAAAAAATTGAATTAAATTTTAAATCTGAGAATGAATATATTCTAGTAGGGTAGTGGCTATATTTCTGCGTTATATATCAGTACAATCTTTTATTTGATTCTTTAAAAAATACTTGTTTAAATTCACAATAACATATTAGGTATTATTAACCCATTTTTCACATGAATTACAATATTTTATTTAGTTTTCTTATGATACTGACTTACCATTTTTGTAATCATCAATTTTTCCAGTTTCCTAATTTTGGCCTTTTATATCATGCTTAAGAACAACTTATTTTTTCATAATTATAGAAATAGCCAGGCTTTCTCTGATATTTTATGATTTTGTTCATGTTGTCCTTTAATGCAGTTGAAACTTATTTTCAAGGGAGAGATAAGGATTATGAATTACCCCCAAGATAACATACATATAGTAATTTTTCGACAGTATTTATCTAAACGTAACTTCTAAATAATGTTTATGTATGCCATTTACAAACAATAGTTTATCTTGTTCCTATTCATGCAAATTTAATTTTTCCTATTCATAGCTAATATGTATTTTCTTATCCAAAAACATCATAGTATTCCTCAACACACATAATACTCAATTTTTCCAAAATTTTCAGTTTATTTTACAGAAAAAAATTAGAATTATTTAATCTTCTTTAGATTAAAAACCTATTGGTATTTTTGTTATGATTACATTAACCTATCTAGACAGTTACATTTAAAATCTATGGCATTTTTACATTGAATCATTCTAATTTTGAATTGTTCTGTAAAAGAAAAAATAGCCCTTTGATATATTTCAGGTCCCTTAGAAGAATTTTTGTTAGTTTCACTTATCTTAACAGATTTCTTAAACTATTTTATTATATTCACAAATAAATTATTTTCTAGCTTAAAAAGTTTTTCAATTCTATATCATTGGTATAGAGTAACAATTCCCAGATATTTCAGTCGTAGAAACTTCATGCTCAAAAAAAAATTGAATGTGGGCTGCAACAATAGCACAGAGGGTAGCATATTTGCTTTGCACATGGCCAACCCAAGGTGTGATCCCAGCATCTCATATATGTCCCCCTTGCCTTACAAGAGTGACTTCTGAGTGCAGTCAGGAGTAACCCCTGGTATAGCCCCAAAAACAAACAAAACGAAAAAATTGAAGGCTTAACATGTAGTTAGGGCAGATTATATACATGGAGAAATTGATTTTAAAGATAAAGTATTAACTCTTTTTGTATCGCATTTTAACTAAAAAATACTGTTTGGGGGGGCCCAGAGAGATAATGCAGGGGCACTTGCCTTGTATACAACCAACCCAGGTTGGACCCTGGTACGTAAGTTTCCTCTGAGCTCCCCAGAACTGATCAAAATGGCAGAATTAATCTCGAAGCATTGCCAATGTGACACCATACCACATTCAAAATTAAAATATAAGTTTCTTGGGGTCGGAGAAATAGATAGCACAGCGGCGCTTGCCTTGCAAGCAGCCGACCCAGGACCTAAGGTAGTTGGTTCGAATTCCGGCGTCCCATATGGCCCTCCGTACCTGCCAGGAGCTATTTCTGAGCAGATAGCCAGGAGTAACCACTGAGAGCCGCCAGGTGTGACCCAAAAGCCAAAAAAAAAAAAAAAAATGATAAAAAAAATTATTCCTTGTCTTATTTTGGGAACTGGTATGCTTTAAAGAAATACAAATCCAAGGTTCGGAAGGTGCCAAAGCAGTAACTATATCTGCTTCAAACCTTTCCAGGTAAGACAGAATTTACCTAAAATATGGATGAATTGTTAATTATTTTTCAAAGCCACTTTTAATGTAGAAAATGTTATTTGGAACCAATAAACCATTGGTGTCTCAGAGGTTTCTTCCAGTAATAAAAATGCTCTTTGCATGTACCTCCATCAGAATTTGAAAAAGTCTCCAGGAAGATACTGTTTTTCACTGATCTCAAATTGTGCAACCTCATTTTACTCAATAATTGAACACTGAACAGAGTAGCTTTGTATAGTGTCACCCAATATTTGGGGGGTTGGAGAATAGGCCATACCTGACTGAGTTCAAGTATCAAATGTGGCAGTGCTCCGTGTGTGGAGCCAGCAATCAAACTCAGGTCAAATAAAAGACAAGCCTTTCATATGCTATGAATTATCCCACTTTATGATTTCCACAGCAGGAAATTTATTTTGAAACCATCTGTTCCATTAAATCAAAGAAATCTAAATATATTTTAGAAAATAGTGTAAGGAAGTAGCATTAAGATCTTTCTATAAATAACAATGATCTTTTAATCAGTTGGGTTCTCTTTGAGGGAAGGGCTTCCACATAGTAATCAAGGGTCCAGGATATTCATAACCAATTGATCCAGCTGTTGACTTGAGGGGGACCCTAGGATATGATGATGTTAAGGACATTTGTGGATTCCTTAAGAGAAAAGTCCATGAGAGACATATTTGTAGTGTGCAAGATGACAGTACATTGATGGAATTATAAAATGGACATAGGGTTTATGATAGCACACATTCTTGGATAGTTGCTTTTTTAATAAAAAAATTAAAACAATATTTAGTAAAAATGGACAATGTGCTCAGCAAAATTGATAATCATTCTAATAAGTCAAAATGCAAATGTATATGCCAACTACAAATAACCACTATTTTGGTGAAAATATGGCACAATTTTTTGTAGATGAAGTTATGAAATCAAAAGGGTAATCATGTGGGTCCTTGGAGTTCTAAAAGGCGAATTGTCAACAAGTATTTATAAAGAGACCTCAAACTGATTGGAATATAATTATAGTGGTTCAATATACAAGTTGCCAGTAAATAGATAACCCTTCTGGCTTCAGTGGAGAAGTACAAAAGATCATATGCATTTAAGATCATAAAACTGTTGTGTTGGGGCCGGAGCAATAGCACAGCAGTAGGGCATTTTTCTTGCATGCTGATGACCTGAGACGACCCTGTTTCTATCCCTGGCATCCCGTATGGTCCCTTAAGCCTGCAAGGAGCAATTTCTGCACACAGAGCCAGAAGTAACCCATGAGCACTGCCGAGTGTGGCCCAAAAATCAACCAACAAACAAAAATGTTATTCGGTGACATTTAAATATAAATAAAACAGATCAGAGATAATCTTGAGGAATATAAATATATATTAATATATAAATAAAACAGATCAGATATAATCTTGAGGAAAAAGCTGCTGAGAAATTCTTGCTTTTACAGAGATACCATATTGTCATTTATGTGCACCAAGCAATTTGGATAATTTGGGTATAGTATCAATTACACTTAAAATAATTCATATAATTTTCTCAATATGCCATCATCACCTAGGAAAATGGTCATTTGTCTCTTTAGGGGACAAATTAAGAATTAGAAATATGCATAATACTGCTGCACAATTGGGAACTTTCTTAAGAGAAAAAATGTTTCTTTTATTCAATTGGTTTTATGAGTATAATATTTTTGTACTCCAGTTTGTAGAATTTTTTGAAGGCATATGGCTCTTTAGGTGATTCAGGTCCAACTTCTATTAAACTGATTAATAGTTTTTTCTTTAATAGGCTCCATAACAAATTTGGACCTCCGCACCATGAATAATTCAGCACTTTTGGAGTAGTTCTGAGATGTTACTCATTAAAGTAACTATTCAGGGATATTGTATGACTCCCCCTTGTCTGAGATACTATCAACCTCTTGAATCCAGGGAATCTAGTAGTTTCTGTTGTCTTTTTTGGTGTACTGAGACTAGCTCCAAAAGCTCCTCCAGGGCGCCAGTGGCCAGTTCAATATGTTTCTCAACGATTTGAAAGGAAGTGTTTTCTGAACTCTGCCAAGGGTATAGCAGGTGAGTGAGTGAATTGTATGCAATAAATAGGCACCTGAAGTACAATACTCATTTTGATGAACTCTATACAGTATATTTAAGAAGTTTGACCTCTCAGCTTCATTCAGTGTTTGTCACTTTTGAGTCCCAGTCCACAAAGAGTTTCTTAGTATTCATTAAAATTAACAATGGAATCTGTTGTTTCTGCTTTGTGTTTTCATATTGAGCGATTCATTCTAATCTCACATATTATTTCACCCTGATAAGCATTCATTACCTCATACAGTCCTCAGATCTCCCTTGGAGTAAATTCATAGAATCGAGCAGTACTTTAAGCTGTGTAGTGTCTGCTTTTGGGTTGTATTTTATATTCTTAACACTACAGCCTGCAGATTGAACATGAGCTGATCTCGACAAAATAATTGCCTGCCTCAGGTGAGTTCATTACAGTTATTTCAGGCAAGGAATATCTAACCCATGGCAGAGAAGTTGTGCGTGTTAACAAGTTTCAGCGGATGTTGGGTTTAAGGACCCAAGCTTCATTAGAAACTGGTCATGTTTCTACATTCCAGTTTCTGAGGTCCTATGATTCTAGTCAATGACCTTGCTTTAACATGAGCTGGGCTGCAACTATATGGATCTTTTTCAATTTAACTGCCCAAAGAATCAAGCATTCTGTGTGAAGTTAGAAATAACCATGCAGTTTAGGAGTACTGTTTAAAGTAGTTGCAGAAATGTCCTCCTCATTTTTCAAGTTTTGAATTGGGAATTCAAGGATCTGTACTTAGGACGTTCATTCTCAAAATTCTTCATCTATGCACTTAAAAGCAACTGACCAATCTCGATTATACTTCAAATATTTTAAAACATAAAAACAGCTAGTCTAACAGGGACTTACCTTTGTAGGCCTTAATAACTGTTGGTTTTAGTAGGCAAATTATCCATCACAATTTTGCCATTGTAATTCATGGACTAACTGACTATATATGCCACCTTTAGAATGAACAATATAAATTTTAGTCTAATCAGATTGAAGATGAAAAATATGGATTGTCAAACAATTGCTTTCTCACATGTTTACAAATATGTTAGTGTGATTCTACCAAATATTCTACCAAAATAAGTCTGTATTAATAGAAGCAGTCAAATTATTCAAGTAGGTTTGTGTATAGTGTGATTACTTTGGAAGGATAGATAGTGTTATTGTGAAATAACTGAAGTTTGTGCTTTATTAAAACCTCCAGGTATTTTTTCTAGGTATATTCAGATATACGTGTATAGTTTATATATGTAAAGCTTTCAGAAGCTTTTAAAACTGGCAAAACTAGGGACTATCCAAGTATTGATGATGGTGAACTAGCAAATTAAAGTTTATTCTCATGATAAAATACTATATTGCAATATGTAAGGATCCAATGATCCTGCCCATGTCAACATGGAAAGCATCATAAAGATACTATGAATGAACAAAATAAGAATATGTAATAAAGCAAGAGAGAGCACAGTGGTAGAGCACATATAGTGGTTCCGTTCCCGGCATCCCATATAGTCCCCAAGCCAGCTAGGTGCAAGCGTAGAGTCAGGAGTAACCCCTAAGCCCCTCTGGGTGTGACCCAAAAAAAAAAAAGAATATGTAATATGATTCCATGTAGTTATGTTGCAATTATCTAAGGCTGCATTGGTACATAATAAAAATACTTTAAAAAGCAGTGGCACAAGCAATAGGGTGTCTGCCTTACATGTGCTAACCTAGGATGGACAGCAGTTTGATCCTCTGGTGTCCCATATGGTCCCCCAAGCCAGGAGCGATTTCTGAGCACAAAGCCAGGAGTGTGTGTGCCCCCCCCAAAAAAAACCCCAGAAAATTCTGCTTAGGAGACTACCTTCTATAATGTGTATGGTGGTGCTTCCTTGTCTTCCCCCTTGTTTTCTTTTATCTTACAATATTTCCTAAATGAATAAAATGTAAATAAACATTACCACAGGATAATGGTTACCTCTAAAAGGAAGAAACAACATATGATAAAAAAGGGACATCTGAAGACTTGTGTATTTGTTTTCAGTTTCCTCAGATGTTACTTTTAAATTTTTCTGTCTAGTTGTGTGCAGTTAAAGTTGCAAATCTGGACATAATGTCAGTAGAATTTTCTTCTAAATGAATAAATTTAAGAATATTAGCTCTGTGATGCACATGAAGTTGAAGAATTCTTGACCCAGACTAAGATCATATAGAGAGAGATTCAAAACTGATTGCTAAGGTGTAGGCAAAGGTCCTCTACTATAGAGAACATCAAACAAAACAGAAAATTCTCACATCTCCAGGTTCAATATATGAGAATTTTTCTGTAAGGAGTGGTGAGCTTTGTGGTATGTTTTTTAAACAAGGGCAAAAGTGCAGTGATCTACAGATCATTCAGTGTAGTGGAGGGACATTTCAGGAGATTTCTGGAATATGTTGAAATGGCTTTAAGAATTCACTGGGGAAATTTACTATGAGCAACTTGGCTGACCTTGCAGCTAGAAAGCTGTCCCTTTAACAACAGACTTGCAAAGTGGGGTAAGACTTTAAATACATTTTAAGTTTACTTCATAGGATTCGGGAGGAAGTAAAGTTATTCTCAATGGCCAGTAATCAAAAAAGCCCAAATTCATTTTAAATAACTGCTTAAAAA
Organism: Suncus etruscus; assembly: GCF_024139225.1. NCBI lineage: Eukaryota > Metazoa > Chordata > Mammalia > Eulipotyphla > Soricidae > Suncus > Suncus etruscus. The sequence continues at coordinate 61,081,869 of NC_064860.1, read as the reverse complement.
GAGATTGAATTGCTTCCTAGTAAGCCCACAGAAAAGAATATAATTTTGTTCACATGAAAAGATACAAATGGAAATGTTAAAAACAGAAGTGACATATTTAGTATTGTTATTTATCATATTTTAACATGGTTGTTTCTTTTGAGAAGTTGACATTCATTAGTGACAGTTTTATATGGCAGTATGGTGTGGAGGGGCAAGGCCATGCCTGGAAGTTTTCAAAGGCTATCTAAATCTCTTTACTGGGGTTCACTTCTAGTAGTGTTTTAATTTGGGGGGGGGGGTTGGGGGACCATATGCAGTGCTAGAAATTGAACTGGAATTTGGTTCAACATAGTTTTACTTTTGCTTGTTTTTCATTTAAATCTTCTTCAAGGTTAACAGTGGCTTTGTCCCATAACTGTGTCAACAGTAGGCAGAAAAAAACAATAGAAATCTAGAAAAAGAAAAATTTTCTAAGGAAGATGATAAAGAGTCTTAATTATTTTTTTTATAAATGGAGCAACCTAAGTCACTGGTTGCCTATGCTAATGTGGGTTTGGGGGTAGCTTTGACTTTGTGTATGTGGCCTGAAGAACCTCAAAATGAGAATATTTTTATTATTTGAAATGGCTCTGGTTGCTGTAGGTGATCACAGGACTCTCGAAGTGGTAAATTCAAATCTTTTTCTTGAGTCAAACGACTTGCACCCAGATCCAGAAAGTTAAAATGAAATGTGTTGGCCCTGGGAAAAATGGTTTTTAAATTGATTTTTATAAGCTATTTTCAAATATTTTTAGGAATAAGCTTTGATTTTAGTTATTGATGCTCAGCAAGAATTCACCTCTATTTTGATGACAGTTTAACATAAGAAAAAAGGATTTTCAAAGAAAGAAAGAATTAAAATAACATAATTAATAGGTTCTCATTGATATTCAGTCTTAAAAAGATCTTTAAACCCATTTCTAATTCCAAGTTGGGGTCAATACAGGGAAGAATTACATCATTTATTTTTAAAAGTCACTTGAAAAGAAAATTATTCAGTGGAATAAAACTTGTGTGTATGTATGAATGTATATATATATGTAATATTTATATATATGTATGTGGATATGTAGATGCACGTGTTTCTGAGCCCTTGTGACTGGCATAGTCTTCCCAATGCACCATAGAATTGCTTCTATTAAGGTCTTTTCTTTCTTGGGGTCACTTGCATGTAGATCTCACAGATGCCTGGAGTGAAGTTTTTGGTCCGGTGCCAGGTCATGAATACATGTATGTATTCTAGAGTTCTTCACTATAATGGTTGTAGCTTTGATCATCATAATTATTCTCCTCTCTCTCTTTATATATAAGCATAGCTTTCACCATGCTCCTTTGCTTCCAAGTAGACTGATCTCTTTTTTCATGCCAGTTATCTTTGCAGTAAGTTAATAGAAAAAACTAAATAGATTAGACAGTTGAAGTTGATGCAAAAATAATAATAATAATAAATGATGAAATTCACCTGAGGTTTTAAGCTCAGTAGGGTGTTCGCCTCTCATGTCTGAAGCTTTAATTTTGAATCCCAGCAGCCCCAAATACAATTAAATGCATTTATCATGAACTCATGTATCACTATAGTTTGATTAATTGTTGTTTAAAGAAGTACTATTAGTTTTAATCCTCAAAGCTAGATATAGTCATCCTATTTTATAGTGAATTTACCAGATAGTAAAAAAATGAGAGGTTTCTATAACATAAATATTGTTAATAATTTTTAAATTAATTTAACCCTCACTATTTTGTTTATATTAAATAATCTTTTGATTCTATTAGTAATATTTCAAGTGTTCATGGTTGAAGTAAGAATAGTTTCACTTAAATAACTTGATTGTTGTCTTCTAAATTCCCAGTAGGTGGTGTAATAATACTGCATTTTGGAAACAGTCTTTTATTTTAATAAAGTGGGGAAAAAAGAAAATAAACTAATATACTTGCCCAGGCATGTACTCTTCTTTTAAAATATTCTTTGCTTTTTCTTCTAAATTGCATAGATAAACAACTTATATTTTGTTTCCCCAATTCATATTTTATGTGAAATTATCTAGTGCTTTATTCTTTTATTCTCAAGAGCTTTACTGTAAATATACAAACAAAAAATTAACATGAACAAAATGCTTCAAGAAAAAGTATTCAGAGTTTTATTTTATATCCTAAATACATAAAAAAAAACTGTTCTTGGAAGCTTATCAATAAACTAGGAACTATCATACCAATATAATATTTATTTTGTTCCCAAATTATTTTCTATTTTAATGACTTTCTTGAGCTATCGAAATCATAAGTGATCTTTCTGAAAATTCAGCACCTTCTTATTAAATATAGTTTTAGTCTTTCTATAATACAGTAATTTTTGTGTTTGACTTGGTAATATAAATACAGGTGCCAAGGATAACTCCTTAGATACTTGGATAACTCCAAGGATAGTTCTAACTGGTTGCAAAGATTAATCAACATCCATGTTGTCAGTGCCATCTCCTCTAGATCTGATACTTTTTGAATATAGGTTCTAGTAGTAGTTTTTTTTTATTTTAATATGCATATATTGATTTATGTCAAAGCATACGTCAAGATATTATGCATAAGTCAAGCCATGCAAATTATATACTGGGTGTTTGGTAAATGTATGTTAAATAAATGTGTTACTTATGTAAGTCTTAACAATTAAACATAACATCTTTCTATTCCTGAGTCTATATTGTGGAGTCTATGTATTTGACGACTTAGTCAATTTAATACTTTAGTAGTCAAGAAACTAAACATTTATTCTTGCCATGCTGTTGGTCTTAAATGGACTGTTTCAAATTATTTTTAAAAATTGAAAAATATTTCACTTATTTTGAAAATCCTTTTGAAATGTATAAAGCATTTAAAATTTCCTGTTTTCTTTCTGAGATCTATTTTAATTTGAAAAGGATGGTTTTGAAATGAGACATCTTTCTACTCTGAACTTTAGCGATAGAAGTCCATTGATATTTCCTGGGAAAGGTGTCTATTTACTTTAGTACTGAATGTATTGTTGTTCAGAGCCATTTTCTGAAGGCTCTGTAGGAACTTCTCTAGGATTGGCTCTAAATTTTAATGATCTCCAATAAAAGTAATATTTTTCCAAGAGGCAAAATCCATTATTTCCTGGCATTATGGTGTGAATTATGTTCCCATAAAGCATTTAGGTGGAAGTCTTAACCAACAGTTCCTCACAATGTCACTAAATTTGTAGATAAGGATTAAAGATGTTATTTGATTTAAAATTAGATAATCAAGGTTTCCCTAATGTAATAGAACTAGTGACCTTATATGAAGAGGAAATCTGGACATGGACATGTAGAAAGACAAATTATGTGAAGAGATAGGGTGAATTCAGAGATTAATAATGTGCTACATTTTTGATGTTTATCTTCTAGAATGGTGAGGAAATAGATTTCCAATTGTTTATTGTAATTAAAATAGTAATTTATTTACTTATTTATTTTTTATTTTGATGCCACCCTGAGATGCTTAGCTATTACTCCTTGTGGCTCTATGCTTAAGAACTACTCTGGAGGTACTCAGAGTGACCACATGGGATACCAGGGATCAAATTGAGTCAGCAGTGTGCAAAGCAAGTGCCCTACATGCTTTACTATTTATTGCTTCTGCCCCATTAGCCATTTTTTAAGTCACTTAAGTTTGTAATACTTTCTCCTACCTAGTCTAGCTGATAAATACAGCAGCCAGTGCTTGGTATTTCTTTTTTTTTTTTTTTCTTAGTACAAATGTTAACAAGTCATTTCTTTCTTTAAAAACATAAAAGAAACTTTATAAACATATACCTGGGTATTCTAAGCAGAATTTGGACCACAAGAGTTGAGGCAGAATCTTAGATAATTCTGAAACCAGGATGAAAGGAGTTAAAACCAGGACTTAAAAATTCAAACCCAGCAAACTCTTTGGTCCTGAACTCTTGAGCAAGCACAGGCTGAGCTGGCTGAAATGTAAAGAATGTTCCATTTTTCCTTATCTTGTCCTCCCGCCACCAAAAAAAGCCTACATAAGGGAAATAACAAGTAGGCATACCCCTTAATCAGAAATCTTTCTTTAAATACACAACAGAAACTTCCACAGCATGTGTCAGAGAAACAGACCACAATGGAATTTATAGCCTCCCAGATGCCTAACATGGGGCAATATGACCTATCTAAAAATATGCTTCCTTGTACTTTTCCTGTTTAAACTGCTTTTCTGTGACAGTGAAAGTAAAATTGGACCTGAATTCTCCATTTTTAACCCACACACTTGTTCCTAATAAAACTCTTTTTCTACCAGTCACTGTCTTTCATTGATTGACTGTCAAGTTGTGTTAAAACCAAATCTTTGTAATTACAATTCTACACTTTCAGCAGGCACTTCAGAGGATTCTAATCAGGATGCTTCCAGTTGGAAATCAACATGCTATTATTCGAATTCCATAAGTTCTGATATAAAGCAGCTCTTCTCAACCAACACACCAACCAGGCACCCCCCCCCAAATCTTCAAAACCAGTTCCTAGAACCCCAGAGAAAGATCTAAAATTTTAGTGTTTTTATTTCTCAAAAAGATGCATCCAAATCTTCCAAGTAATCTTTCTTCTTAAAAATATAACACAGGGGTTGGAGTGATGGCACAGTGGTAGAGCATTTGCCTTACACACAGCTAACCTGGATTAAATCCCCAGCATCCCCTAGAGTCCCTTGAGCCTGCTAGGAGTGATTTTTGAGGCAGAGACAGGAGTAACCCTTGAGTGCTGCCAGGTATGGCCCCCAAAACAAAACAAAACTAAAATCACAAAATAAAATACAAGTCATTTATATCTAGTTGACATCAGGACTGAGGGTTTTGGGTAGGCTGGTATGAGGATAAGAATAGAAAGCCTGGTATATGATATCCCAGCATCAGTGTGTGTGTGTGTGTGTGTGTGTGTGTGTGTGTGTGTGTGTGTGTGTGTGTGCGTGCGTGCATGTTTTCTCTTCAATGTATTTATCTGTGTTTAAAAAGTGGGGAAAAATAACTTTTAAAAGTTTCATTTGAGGGGGAATAGGGAATGAAAAAATGGGAGTTCAGGAACCACACATAAGGACACTGTGAAAAGCAGCTTGCACTGGCATCTTGACAGGTTACCCTCTAAGCAGTGGAATCAGGGGCCAAGATATGACTCATGTCAAGGACTGATAAGATTAATGTGAACTAAAATTACTCATTCTCCTTGCTAAGCTACCTGCCAGAAGTAAAAGTAAATCTTCTGGGAGTAAAGATACGAAATCCAGAGACTGATAGGGTTTCTCCAAACTTTATATCTTGCATTGCAAACAAAATCAGAAAAAGCAAAATAATTACATGAGAGAAAAATATATTAGATAAAGGGAATATGGGAGATTTAGATCATGGATTAATCACATAAGGATCTTAAAATAGTTCATGGATTAGAGAGCAAGATGGAAAATTCCAAAGGATAGTTAGAGATATAAGAATGTAAGAAAGTTTTAAGAGCAGAATAGGAAAGTAATAGAAGAAAAGGCATTTCTGGAATGGTGGAATAATCTAATCTTTATAGTATATTCCTCCATAAAAACAGCAAACAATAAAATTTCCAGAATAAATGTTTTCATAAATTTGGACATAAATGGTGATGTGTTTAAGTAGTTTTTATTTATGAAGAAAGGTCATCCTGGTCAGAAGAATAAGTTCTGTAGCATTTTGAACGGATGTTGTCTATCTCATTTCCTCACTCAGATTTTTTGCAGCATTGAACACTTATAGTAGAGCAAACACTGAAGGAAACTGAATGAATCTGAATTCTCCACAAATGTCCATCCTCAAATGATCATCTCTACTTTATTTGTCAGAAAACTCTCTGGAATAGTCCAGAGCATATAGGTATTGAGTAAATAATGTTTTTTCTCAGAGTGAGTGGTCCTAAACTTAGAACATTTATGAAAATCACTGACAGTTTTTTGAAACATCCGAATATCTATTGTGAGACAAATATGAGGCTGGCTCTAAATTGCAGTAACTTAGTATATAACAAAATAAAGCAAAAAACCAAAATTCATGGGATGTCTATTCAGAGCTTCGAAAAGCTCTGACTTACTCCTGTGGTAGACTCAGATCAGGAAATATCTATGAATTTCTTTAAATTCTCACTAACACAAAACATATTGCGAGATTGAAAAGACCACTGGGTAAATATGGTTGGAATTTAACTCACAGGATAATTAAAAGGAACAGCATTCTGAGACTATTTAAAGACCACAGCAGGTGTTAGATAATTTGTTACAGTAGGGACTGAGACTGTATTCAAAAACTTTTTTTAGTAGATTCAACTTTGATTTTTAGTTCCCAGAACAAGAAATATTTTAGTGGAATGTCTTGTTTTCTATCACTGATACTTTATGTGTGATGGGATAAAAGTTGATAGCCACTGGGGCCGGAACGGTGTTGCAAGCAGTAAGGTGTCTGCCTTGTGCGCGCGCTAGCATATGACGGACAGTGGTTCGATCCCCCGACATCCCATATAGTCCTCCCCCAAGCCAAAAGCGATTTCTGAGCCCATAGCCAGGAGTAACCTCTGAAGGGAGTAACCCTCCCCCCCAATAAGTTGATAGTCATTAGTCAAGAAAAAATTATTAGGGAGCATGAGAGCAGGAATGTCTCATCTTTATTATTTTAAAATGCATCTTCTGGGCAAGTAAGATAGTATAGAGGTTAGGGTATTTGTAATTTTAATACCTAGTACCTCATATAGTCCCTGAGCCATGCCAGAAGTGATACCTGGGCAGTCAGAAGAAGGCCCTGAACACAGCAGGGTGTGACTCTCCCTCTCTAAAATAAAAGAAAAATTTCCCGTTGTTCTTTTAGCATAGAGATAACCACATGAAAATGCATTTATCAACATTTTTACCCTGACATTCAATCATTAATTCACTGTTTATTCTATCACTTGCATATAGTGTGATCACTTTCTATGGAGTGATAGATAGTGATAGTTTCTCTTTAGGAGAGATTGTACTTCACGGTGTATATAGCAATAACAAACTCTTGTTTTTTATTTTTTATTTTGATGATATTGGTTTACATATCTTTCACAGTAGTATTTTAGGTACATATTAACATTGAATCAGGGGAATACCCACCACCAAATTTGTCCTCCCCCCATCCCCGTTCCCTTCCTGCAACCCACATACCCCACCATCACCCCAGGGCTGCTAGAGTAGGTGGTCCCCTCTTTGTCTAGCTTACTATTAGTGATCATATATCTGCTTGGTCCTGGTACCCTCCCTTGTTTCCCCCTCTTTTTGAGAGGTGGAGCTCGATAATTCGAGTTATGTGGTTTTGTTTGAAGTAAAGAAAAGCAATAGAATGGGGTACAAAATTAGAAAAAAAGTCAAATACGCTGAAAATGGGCAGAGTCCTTCTAGAGGTTTTCAACCTCAGTTTGAGAGAGGACATGAAAAAGGTAATTGAAACACCATATCAATACAGAAAAAATATCAAATTAAATATTTATTGAGCACTACAGCAATAAAGACAAACACTGCACAATAGTCTCGGTTCTGAAATCAAACCATGCCGGAGTGCAAAAAGAAAGATAAAGATAAAGATTAAATAAAATAAAATAAAATAAGATAAAATAAAATAAAATAAAATAAAATTGAAGACATCAACTTCAATATCTACAACAAAATAAAGATGTCGATAAAAATCGATCAATCAATAAATATATATGTGGAAAAATGATTATTTTGTGCTCTCTTTTCCTCCCCCCCTGCATAGGCATAGTAACTATTGGGGATATTATAGAGGGAATTCCCTTGGCCTAAGGAGATACAGGATTTCTCTACCCCTGAAGTGTACTGTCATGGGATTAACTATAGACTCCTTGCATGATCATTTACTCTCCCCTTGGTGCTTTTGTGGTATATGGAAGACTTCTGCTTCGTCATGGATGGTAAAATCGGACCTCTGTATCTAGATATCTTTCACCATTCTCAGTACCCTTTGACTCTACTACTGCTCACATTCTGATAACCAATGAGTTCTTTCACTTATTCAATGTGGAACATTTCGATGAGACTGACAGTCAAAGACTGTCTCCAGAGCAAAGTTTGAGCATGAGGTATAAGGTAGAGAAGCAGAGCTTACCATTCGTAACCAGTCTCTGACCTTTGAGTAGAGAAATTTAAGGAAGAAGAGAGTCCAGAGGTCATTGATTATTGCAATGATTGGTTGGATGACCGAGTAGTCCTGCTGCCTGGAACAATAAAGTAGCTCTTGTTCCAAGATTTTCCTGATCCTGAACATCCTGATTGTCTAAAAAATTTGTAAGCTACCGTCAAATTATTAAAATAAATCTCATACTTAAATTTGAACATTCTAAATGTTAGCTTTTTCTTTTTACTAAATCTACTTAAATTTATAAAATATTGCAACACTAAATTTTAACACCAGGAGAGTATTCTAACCAGGAATGATGAGGATGGCACATCTCAATAAAAAAGTTATGAAAGAAAGTGTTTGAGAGAAGTAATAGTCTTTATATCTCAATGCCTCTAATCCAAGTATTTAAAATACCCCAGTTAATGGTTAGAAGTAGATTAGAAGAATGTAAGTCCTGAGGTACGTTAAATGATATAATAATTGGATCAAATTTCTATCTTAAAAGTAGATATACTGTATCTTGGATATAGCTCAGAAGTAAACAATGATAAGGTTTGTGCATGCAAGACCTCAAGTTATATCCCTGGAATCTTTTGCCTAGTCTCACCCTGTGCAACAGGGTAGCACAGAAGAAATACAACAGCATTTCCCAGCAGTGGCGTTGTACCCAGCTGAATATCATGGAGAATAATTAATGAAATCCCTAGTTTATAGCTGATCTATACTCCTAAAAAACATAGTTAACCTTAATTTAATTGTTACTTTTACTGATTATTATGTATGTACTTTAGCAGCACAATAAAAAAAGATTTTGCCTTTATACAGCCCAGATAAACTCTTTGAAATAGTTTTATTATGACTATTGTTCTTATTCTGTGAATAAGAAGTTATTCACAGAAATTATATTATAGTACATTAAAAATAATCTACTTCAAGAAAAGTTGTGGGATTCTATTTTGTTAAGTTAGCAAGAAAGTGTGATTAAACTATCCTAGAGTTGAGAATATTTCAAAAGGAATTTGTGACATCAGATATTAGTGAATAACACGATCTTTGGAAGATCTTTATAAGCCATTTCTAATCTAGAAATGTCATCTTTTAACATTAAATAATCTAGAGGATTCATGTCTACCACATCAAGATCACCAACAAGAATGAAAACAATTCTGAAGGATGATAGAAGAGCAGAATGGGGAGATTCCATTTCCTCTAAGCTTGAGCAAAGCAACGAAGAAATGAAACAATCTAGAAAAGGCACCTTTGTCCTTTGATGGAGAGGGGCTGGTCAGAGCCATGGCTTAAATACATGTCGCTTTCTGAAGTTCACTGCAAACAGAGCAGAGAGTGCCATGAAGTTACCTTCTGCTTGCTTAAAAATCTGTTCTTACAGAAAAAAAATTTTTGTTGATTTAATTTTTGTTTGTTTTGTTTTGTTCATTGAAGAAATGTTGTTACATCGTTAGAGAAGTGTTATTTTATGGTATTGAATGGAAAGTTGCATCAGGTTTCTGATGACATTTAACTCTTAAAAAAAATGTTCCAAATCTACTTTTAAACATGATTCTTTAAAGGCTGTGATGAGGATATTGCAGAACCTGGCAGGTAAGCAATTTGCAATTGACTTTTTATAACTCTGTGACTGGTGAAGTTTTCTGTAAAATAACAGATTCCAGATAGCCTCTAGGAGAAAACAATTTTTTTTTTTCAAGTTAAGTGCTGGGAACTTTCCTTCTACAAGTGCCAGTAGCAGTTGTCCTTGGGACAGCTACATTTAGCAGAACTCATTGGTGAAGAGGTGACAGAAGAGTGTGGCTGGAAATTGCCTTGTTTGGACTGCCCCCTACAGGACCAATGAAAGAAAAACACCCTGGAAACAAGCTTTGCTTGGGCATTCTGAAGTCATCTGTTGGTCATGACTTCTGACCAAAGACATATTTATTGCAAAGTTCAACTCATGTATCAGAAGTAGACCAATTTAGGGTGGATTTGGAGATGAGACAATACATTGATATTAAGCACAAGGTCAATTAGAAGTTTATTTTAGTTTTCCAATGTAAAGTGGAGATTTTGAAAAAAAAATATTGATTAACCCCATTCCCCCCCCCCCCCCAAAAAAAAAGACATGTCCTTGAATAGTTTTACATAGGACTTCTGTTTTTAGTCTTGAAACTGCAAAAACAAAATAACACTAATGTTCAATTTCTGGGTATTGCTTCTAAATATTTAGTATATTTAGGCAGTGAAAGTAATGGAATTCTTAGTTTCAGTCTGTAAAAATTCTCTGTTGGAATATAATTTTCTTACAAATAGAGACAGCTTGCCCACAAATAGTCCATTCCCTGAGGGGAAAATCTGTGGTTCCTTAAAAATTGAGTTCAGATTGTATTTTTGTGATTCAGGCCAAGTTGATTTTTGCCTACTGCTGAATCATCTAAGTCATGAAATTGTATTTCATCCTGTATGATCAGAGAGGAAAAAACAGGGCATCATTTATAGTTTTGTGTACAACAAATTGACAATTAGCACGTAAAAGCTATTCCGCAAAGATTTCTGTTTTAATTTTGCTTTCCCTAATGTCATTTAATTCTCAGACATTGTCCAAACTTGCAGGGGTAAATGATTCTAAAAACTTGTGTAAATGACAGAGCAGAACTCTCTGGGTAAGCAATTAAAAGTTTACCCTTCGTAATTCTCTGTGACTAGTAGAGTTTTTGATAAAGTAACAAATTCTAGTGGCCTAAGAGATAATATAGATGGTAGAGTGCTTGCTTTGGATAAGTCTGACCAGGTTTTGACACCCAAGAATGTGATATGTTCTCCTGAAACCTGACAAGAGTGATTTCTGAGTACAAAGCCAGGAGTGAGCATTAAGCAAAGCTAGGTTTGACTAAAAATAAACAAACAAACAAACAAAAAGCCAGATTATAAATAGCATTTAGAGAAAAATTACCTTCTTTTCAAGTCTGAGATTTTTTTAGAACCATAGAGTACATCTACACCCCAACATTTCTCTAGAAATCCAGGCATTTCATTCCACCTCTTAATGTTCTAAATACTTCTAACCTGGAGTTTGTTTTGCAGTGCCCACAAAACTAATTAGAGAAGAACTAAATTGAAGCAAGAGATTTTTGTTTCCAAAAACATTGCACAGAAATATGACCAATTCCCCAAAACTCACAATATGTTATGTATTTCATCTCTTGGACCAAGATTTTTTAGTTTACTTACAAATGTAAGGTGAAATTTAACTGATAAAAGCTCAAATTTATCATTACTTTGTTTTTCAAATACATAAACACATCCAACCATAATTTTATCATTAAGGGAAATACAGTGGATCAGTGAAACTGAACTTTATGTATCTCATTTTTCCATCTAAATGTTAAAGTTGTAAGTACAGAGGTCTCAGATACAGTGCTGTGGAGCATGGTGGCTTAGCACATGCTGTTACTGTTGTTTCTTGGAGTTCTTATCTAATAAAGTGTAATAGATTTCCTCTTTCCTTAAATTAATTACCTCAAAACTCCTTATTTCTTAATTGCTCTAAGTACAACTTTCATTTTACTTGTAAGTAATTTTCTGATTTCTACATTTTTGTGGTTTACTAATTTTCAAAGAAATACAATTAGTCTATTCTACTTCAGATGACTGCAGTAATGCAGTAATCCAGATTCCAGGGCAGAAATGTTCCACTATTGAGTGTCTTGAGAAATTTTCAAGAACTCTTATCCATAGTGCAGTCAAATGGTGTTATTTGTTTTGTTTTGTTTTTTGGGGGTGTCACACCTGGAGGTGCTCAGGGGTTACTCCTGGCTCTGCACTCAGAAGTATCTCCTGGCAGACATGGAGGACCATATGGAATGCCAAGGTTCGAACCACTGTCCATCCTGGGTTGGCCACATGCAAGGCAAACACCCTAGTCCTCTGCCATCTCTCTTTCCCAATGGTGTTATTTGTAAGAAAAGGAACAATGTCCATAAGTTAGGTTCATTTTAGAGAAGATGGTAACACAAGAGAAAAAAACTGTTGTTCTTTTATACTTTCCTTCTCTTACTTCTGTATGTAATTTGAATACCTCTCCTTTATTTTTTCTAACTTATTTTAAAGATTAAAAATGTTCAAGTGAGATCAATAAACAGGAAAAACTCAGTGCCAAAGTGCGACTCCCAGGACCCGCAGGGTGGATGAGGGTCACGAAGTTATTCGTGAGTCACGAAGAGGCTTCGACCTGAAAAATAAAAGAGGGCTGGGAAAATTGATGGACTCAAGACGAAATTCGATCAAGAGTCAAATTTATTGGGGGAGAAAAAAAAAAGACTTTATATAGTGTGGGCAAAACAAAAGAGTAAGGGGTGGTAATCTCTCACAGTAACATTCTGTTTTTCAAAGTTACATTTTACAGGTGACTTATCTTACAGTTACAGGCATATAGTATCCTTTCTCAAGGGCAACAGAATATCTAATCTTGTGCCTATGAGAACAGCTTGTGGCTTGCAGTTTACACCTTCCTTTCTTTAGGTCCAGGGAGGAAATGCAGCAGCTGCAACATGCAGCTTGTCACGTAGACAGTTTTAACTCAGGTATCAGAGACTCCATTTTGCTCTTTAGTTAAAGGGCCTCCAACACCAAAGGTGGAGAAATAGGCAAGGTACCACTCCTTTATAGTAAAGACGACAGTGTCAAAAAGGAGAGGGGGTATGCAAGGCATGCCTTGAGCAAGGCAGGGTGGTGAGTGGGGGTGGGAGGGAAACAGGAGACATCACTAACAGGAAGGATACACTGATGGAGGATGGTGTACATTATAAGACTAAAATCCAACAGTGAAAAATTTTTATAACCATGATGCTTAAATAAAGCAATTTAAAAAAGAAATGATAAATTTATCTTTGAACTTTGCTTAAATGTAAAAGTTAGTCATCTTCAAATGTTTCTTCTAAAAATCAAAACCAGGTGAAAGCAATCATGTTAAAACAAGTGACCAAGTAATGGAAACTATCCAATGGTTTTGAAGCACTAATTTATTTGCCAAATCTTGGTTTAAAGAGTGGGTAAATTCAGAAGAAATTTTATAATCTTATCTCAGAAGGGAAGTACCATTATATATTCATTTATTTTCACTTTTAGAGCTGAATCTGGCGGCACTCAGAGCTTACTCATGGCTACGTACTCAGGGAATCACTCTTGGTAGTTTTCAGGGACTATAAGCTATGCTTATGCTCCTTATGGGCACCATGGCAAGTGACGTACGTGCTGTTTTATTGCTCCAGCACAAATAATTCTATCTTAAAATCTTATATCTTTCTTAGCCATGATGTTGTGTCATTAAGAATAACACTTACATTGGACTGCAAGAGAGAAATCAGAGACACTATTTGCGATCATAAAGACTTTATGTAAGAATTTAGTAAAATACGTTTATTTGCTTTCCAAAGAACTCTTTATGGGAAGAAATAGTTCTGGATAAGTAGGATATTATTTAACTTAAAGTCTGTAAAATGCCACAACTTGAACAGATGACAGATATTGGCTAAAAACTTGTGAGTATGTCTGTGTCTGTGACAGTGCTCCTGTTGGACATTTGAATATTCAAATTGGTGAACATGCAAGGCAGATTGTAAACAAGTGTCATTCAATCCACTCAACCCCTAAATAGTCAAAAGGGCAGATGAGGGGAGAATTTGTACTTTCTGCTTCTGGTGCATGACATCAATTTTCTTTGTCAATTTCCTGGATGGACCTCACAGATTTCTCTCATTTTTGGAACTTCATACTCTGATTTTAATATGCCAACAACTCCTTGATTCCAGCTACTGATAACAATCATGGAAATACTTAGTCTGTATAATCATATGAAAACTTTTTTATAATAAATATCTATAAATGTGTGTATACGTGAGTTTGCGTGTTTTCTATCACTTCTTTTTTTTTTACTATGGAGGATCCTATCTAGTAGTTATTCACTAGTTCAAAGTTTTACAAATAATATAGTTATATTTGAATGTATTTTAGAAATTAAAGAATGTATAAGTAACTAGATCTACAGGTATTTGTAAGTAATTGTGTAATACATATGCAGGGCTTGGGAGGGATGGTACAAGAAAATATGCAAATAACTGTTTATAAGAAAATGAGTTCCCCTCTTCCTCTCTCTCCCACCTTTCTCCCTCTCCCTCCCTTTCCTTCCCTTTCTCTTTCTCTCTCTCCTTCCCTTTCTCCCTCTCCCTCTCCCTCCTTTCTCCCTTTTCCTCTCTCCTTCACCTATCCCCCTTTCTCCCTTTTCTTTCCCCCCTCTCCCTCCCCTTTTCCCTCTCACTCCTTTTTTTCCCTCTCCCTCCCCTTCTCCCTCTCTCTTCTTCCCTCTTCCTTACTCCTTTCTCTCTCCTTTCCTGCTTTCCATCTCCCTCTCTCTCCCTCCCTCTTCTTTCTTTCTCCCTCTCCTTCCTCTCACTCCTTTCTCTCTCCCTCTTTCTCTCTCTACCTCTCCCCTACCACTACCCCATCCTCTCTCTCTCATCTCTCATTCCCCCCAAAAAAAGAAAAAAAAGAAAATGAGTTACAATTTATAAATCATTGCATTCAAAAAATAATTAGATAATAATTTGTGTAGATGAAGAGAAATGTGGCCATATAGTTGTCCTGATTCTTAATATTCTACTACCACTTTCATTTCATTAAAAATAGTTGTCATCTGCTTCTTTATAGGTATTGGTGCTACATGATCATCCAATTTATGCACTTTAAATAAATTAGAGTATATTTAAATTATGGAATATCTATTTTATTTTGATTGAAATGTCCCACTTTATTGAGAAAACAGTAGCTACTATATACTTGATAGATAAGAATGATTTATTAAAATTTAATTTACTTTATTTAAAGAGCATATATTCTATAGTTGACATATGTGATAACACATTTGTTTCCAGTAAGGGGAGCAAAATTATTTTTAAAAGGGAAAATGTAATAAATAATAAAGGAATAAGAAAGAAAAAATAATACAGGGAAAAGAAAATTTGTAAAAATTATTGTATCTCCAAGGTCATTAGGTCGTCAGAAGGTTTCATAAGCTCTTACTGCTAGCTGACCATTCTGTATCTATATATGATTGGTTCTAGCATTACATGGCTTCTGAATTGGTAAATAATCTGATCAAAATTTCAGTATTTGGGCTTACTTCACCAGAATTTTTTTGAAGTAAATGTGGGCACCCTTCCCCTGCCTTCTCATGCTTCGGAAAGCCTGGCATCCAAAAACATGCCTCATAAAAACCATGGAGGTAAGGCGTTTGCTTTTCATACAGAAGGACGGTGGTTCAAATCTTGGCATCCCATATTGTCTCCTGTGCCTGCCAGGGGCAATTTCTGAGCATAGAGTCAGGAGTAACCCCTGAGTGGTGCCGAGTGTGACCCCCCCCCAAAAAAAAAAGGCTTCAGTGTCAGCAATTGCACTCAGAATTCTTGGATTAGACAACTCAATTTTTGTTTAATACTATTATCCTCATAGGAATAAAAATGATTTTTAAAATCTTGATCAAAGAAATCTAACATTTATAATTTCTTAGTGTTCCCATGTACTGATTGTTTTTTATTTCTCATTCAAATAGATTTTCCCAATTCGTAGTATGAGAAATGATTTCTAATTATAGCCTGAATATTTTTCTATTATGTTACATGATTGGATCATATATAAATATCCTGTTTTAGCAGACTTCCTTTGGCATAGAAGCACTTTCTCAGCCTAGGCTGAAGAAGACATGAATCTAAATTCTGTGATTAAAATTCTATTGGCACCATGGTAGTTGGGTGAGTTAGGTGTACATCATTAATTTTGGTTGAGAAGGAGAGTTCAGTCTTCTCTTTGGATTGTTGCTGAAAACTGCCCAGTTCGAATACTTGCCCTTTGCCTCCATATATATCCATAGATAGCCTGGGAAGGAGCAACTACAGCTTTATGATTTGGGGGCGGGGGAAACTTCTGGACACCAGGACGGATAGAGTGCTGCATACTTTGTCTCATAAAATGTGAGGATAGATAACCGACTCCCTCTTTAGGGTCTTCATTGATAACTTGCAGAAGGATGGAATTTATTAGAGCATGTTAGATATGGGTCTCACTCAGAACTCCCTGATGTCAAGAGCCAAGGGGTGTGAGGTGTGGAGGTGTGGAGGATAAAGAGCATCTCCACATCTGTCCCAGGGTCAGAACCCACTGGAACCCCACTGGCTTTTTCAGATCTGGGAATAAAGAGTATGCAATTAAGCGTGTGTTTTTTTCCTTTGGTATAATTTTAGAATTGAATAGTTACTGTCTTGCCTGCACCTTCTCTGTTATTGGATAAAGTTCAGGTTTTATTGAAGTTTAATTGTGTCATTAGCATTTCCAATTGTTTTATCCTCTCTAAATTTGTGCTATAAAAGGCATTGAGTAAACTCAGGAATCTCACAACAGTGTCATTCTGTGGTTCCATTGTCAGTTTTATCTCTACACTGGGTTGCTTTTTCAGGAATGTGAGGAGCATCACAAACCCAGTGGTGCTTAGGACTTCTTACCTCTGCACTCAGGGATGACTCCTAGTGGTTTCTGAAGACCAGATGGAATGCCAGAATCAAACAAGGGTAGCCACATGCAAAGCAAGTTCCCTATCCACAGTACCATTGCTCTGGGACCTCTCTACAATGAGTCTTCTTTGATTCTTTTAAATATATTATCTAAGATATTTAGCTGTTCTTGAGTGGGGGAAAGAAATAGAAAATAAATGAACCTCTCTCCTTTTTTTTTCTAAGCTGAGAATGACTTTTCAGTAACAATAATATCTGAATAGCAAAAAAGCTTAAGAAAATTACCACGAAACCCAATATGGCCAAACTGCACTTTGGCTGGTATTATCAGCTATTAGCCTGTTGCTGCGATAGTCATTGTCATTTTGTCATTTGGTTCACCAAAATGTCGACTTACTCTTACGCTCTCCCCTAGACAATTGGATATGAATGACCAAGACTTCGAGGGAAACTTAATAGTAGTGACACCCTGAACCTTTCTCAGGATTCCTGCTTAAATACTTGATAGATCCATCCCCAAGAGTGCTTCCTGCTTGTTTGGCTATGTGATAAACAAGTAACATTTGTTTATTTTTTCTCTTCTTTCTACCCATTTAAAAACATAATCTTTCATTATGGTTTCAGGTGAAAGCAATGAATGCTTGGTGTTGCCAGTAATTCCATTTAAGAAAGAACTTTGTGGTTTTGTGGTTTTACCAGATCTATCAACCCTATGATTTGATTTTAACCCATAACTAGTAACCTGGAAATATCCTAACCCATGTAAATCAAGTGGTTTTTGGAAGAAAGAAATTATCCAGAATTTTAAACTCTCTTCTTATTTAGTTCTCCAAGCTTTCATCACTAAAATCACAATTCCCAAAATATCTGACAAGAATTTTATCTAAAGTTTGTTTCTTGGTTCCAGCTGTGCTGAGGCAATTCCGGCTAGTATGATTATGCATGAATTGGATTGACATTTAAAATCCAGATAGAATCACAATTTAAAAATCAATTTAAAGTATTTTTGGAAGCTTAACACCCAACATATCACCTGAGAAGTAGAAAGTATTCTGCATATGGAATCAGGAAATGTGTCAAGGATGCAGTCTGAATTTGCTTCAGTTAAAGGAATGAAACAAACCCTAGAAGAATTTGAGGAAACTGAGGGTTTTCTTAGCAATCTGAACCCTCCATCAGAAAACCGTGAACCTTCCACAAAGTAAGCAAATACCTTATTTTTCTCTTGATAAGATGCACCTTATCATAAGATGCACAGTGTTGTTAGATGAGGAAAATAAGAGACATCAGGAGACTGCATCTGGGAACAACCAGCCTGCGAGACCAAAGTATATTTACAATATATAGGTCCAAAGCTGGTTAGACACATTTATCTAACTTTTATTTTTACATAAGAAAATTAAAAAAAATTTAAAACTTTTAAAAAAATTTCTAAAAAAATTTAAAAACTGTTTGTTAATATATATAAAGTCCCCTGCACAGCTCCAGGCAGCATATGCTTGATAAGTTGCACGGATATTTCCTCCCATCTTTTGGGGGTAAAAAAGTGTTTATCATAGTACAAAAAATTGTTTATCATAAAAAATTGTTTATCATAAAAAAGTGTTTATCATAGTACAAAAAATTTGGTATACCTCATATCAATAACTGAACTTTAGGGGTCCATAATAGTCAGTGCATTCTAGAAGTAATACAAAAAAACCTATACTTTTAAAAACTATATATTACAATAGATAGACATTTCAGGTGTTTTGTGACTTCATAAAAATGGTCTTAGAGAACTGTGGGAACTTCTTTCTCATTGTATTCCTCCACCCAATATATTTACATATATATGTGATAGGTATATATATATATATATATATATATATATATATATATATAAAGAATTTATAGCTCTGCTCATAATTTGTATATGAGGAAAAATAATAAAGGTGTTTTTGGCTATGAGTATTTGAACATATGGAGATTCCAATGTATAAGATAGTAATAAGTATAGATAGTTACTAGTCAATAAATATAAATGCATTGGAGAAAATCCCTGTTTTTTATAATAATGATAGTAAAAATAATAATACTCAGATTATCACAGCTCCTAGATTCTGGTCAGGTCTAATGCTAATTAATTAAGAAGATAAAGGTCCTATGTATGTTATCTATTTGGCAGAGGACTATGTGTAATATTTTGAAATATAACAGGGTTTCCCCTTTTTTGTTTACATTTTATTCTTCTCTCATTCATCACCTATAGTAGTAGTTTCTAAAGTGGCCAACACCACCCCTGGGGTGATGCTAAAACAGTGTGTGGGGATTATAGCCTCAGGTACAATTGGAAATACTTTGTTCTTTCTGTTTTATTTTTGGCCTACACTCTGCTACACTCAAAGCTTACTCCAGGTTTTGTGCCATGGATAACTTCTGGTGGGCTTTGGAAGAATATATTGGGTGCTGTAGATTAAATCCAGATCAGACAAGTGCAAGGCAAGCTCCTGACCCTGCAAACTGTCTCTTCAACTTCTGTTTGTACTTTCTATCTGCTCAGAGAAAGTAGATTTCCAAGCTGGCTCTAAGTAGATTTTTCTCTGAAAAGGAGTCTATAGGCCAAATAAGTTTGAAAATCACTTAAAACATAACTTATATAGCTTCTTGCTTTTTCTGTAATAATATTATATTAATCTCTCCAACATGTTTAAAAAAGAGAAGCATTTGATAAGTAACAAAATTATTTGTCTGCCTAAAAATATAACAAAGGTTCATAGATATGGGCAAAAGAAGGAAAATATAAATAAAAATACATAAACAAATAATGAAACTTTTATAGAAAATGAAGAGGACTATGTAATTAATCAATTTAGTTTGGAAATTAAAATGAAATTATAGCCCCTATTAAAGTTCTAAAATAGACATCAGGGAAATAACAGTGTCATAGAATAGCAACCACTGGAAATCACTGTTTCATGGCTGTCTCAGTCTAATGATTTTAATACAAATAATCAGTAGTTTCTACTATTACTCATTTGACCCCAAATAAGGTTGCCATAGACATTTTCCATTTTTAAGTCAAACTTAAAACTGGCTGAACCTTTAGGATTCTTATTATGATTATAAGTTGTTCTTCAACCATTAGGAAAAGAATAGAGTGATTTGATATGTACAAGACTGGACATTACCTGGACCTCACTTTTCATTATTCACTCTTGTATCAGATTTCTGTTCTCCTGAA
The DNA here is from genome assembly GCF_024139225.1 of Suncus etruscus. Classification (NCBI taxonomy): domain Eukaryota; kingdom Metazoa; phylum Chordata; class Mammalia; order Eulipotyphla; family Soricidae; genus Suncus; species Suncus etruscus. Next base: position 61,061,897 of record NC_064860.1, on the reverse strand, counting down.
ATGTTTGCTTTCTTCCTTTTCATTTAACAGGTCATATAGCTCATTCTTTCAAAAATAACAACCATTCTCTTATAGATATTGGTAAATGTAAGAAAACAGAAACATTAGGAGGGTAAGCAGCATTCTACAAATTAGAAGTAATTAAATATACACATACATTATATAGTTTTATTTACAGTTATATTTTATAATATCAATTATATTTATTTAAGTTTTATTTAGGTACTGTGATTAATAATACTGGGGGCTGGAGAGATAGCATGGAGGTAAGGCATTTACCTTTCATGCAGAAGGTCATCAGTTCGAATCCCAGCATCCCATATGGTCCCCCGTGCCTGCCAGGAGCAATTTCTGAGCACGGAGCCAGGAAAAACCCCTGAGCACTGCCGAGTGTGACCCAAAAACCACACACACACACACACAAATAATACTGCTAATAATAGAGTAGCAGGCATTCAATGTTTCAACACCACATCCATCAGCTGAGTGTCAACATTTCTTTACTGTTGTCTAAATGTCTCTGGCTACAAATCCTTTCACCTCTTATAAGGGGGTGGCCTCACTTCTCTAGGCTGATACTATTGACCAATTTATAATTCTTACTATATTTCTTTATTTTTCACATATGAGATATCATTCTGTTTTAGTCTCTCTACTTCCAATTGACTGATCAGCATAATAACCTCAAGCTTTAATTTTGTTGCTGCAAGTTGCATGATATTATCTTTTCTAAGGCTAGAAATATTTCATTGGGAATAGATACCACACTCTCTTTTTTCCATGTATCTGTTCTTGGGTTGTTTCCATATCTTGGATACTGCCAATAGTGCTTTTACTATCACGCTTCATCTGTTCATCCCCTTCACTAAATCACAATGCTCTTGATAATATCCTTTTAATCCTGATACCTAAGTCAACTTTTTATGAATAATTATAAAATTAGTATTAATTGTTATTTAATATCATAACACATTCTGATGATGTGTATGTATATGTGAATGTGTAAATGCTGCTAAACAAAGAATATTGGACCTGTTATCATAGATCTGTATTTAGTTCCTACAGAATTATATTAGTTGTGTGATCGGTAGTTATGTCATATATTAAACCTTTAATTTTATTATGAATCATTTTACCATCTGTATTATAATATTGAGAATTACCTAAGGGAAACTTCATTTTAACACCTGCAATTTACATGCCAAACTTGGGGCTGGAAGAGCACAGTGGTGGGGCATTTGCCTTGCATGCAGAAGGCATGGTCCCCTGAGCCTGCCGGGGGCAATTTCTGAGTGTAAAGCCAGGAGTAGCTCCTGAGCGCTCCTGGGTGTGACTCCCCCCAAAAAACAAAATAAATAAATAAATAAATAAATAAATAAATGCCAAACTTATAAGAGTAAAGAAGAGTTTTCATGCTTCAGCTTCATCCTTTACACAAAAGGAAAGTTTTGTTTTGATTGTAGTAATGATATGAGCAGAAATTAATTGAAATAAATTTTAGAACTGTGTTTTGTGCTATAAATATGATCAGTGATGTCATTCCTAGAATGTGTTTTCCTTGATATGTCCACTGAGATGAATTTTCCTCCTTCATTAACGGATTTGAAGGTATTTTGAAACCATTTTGTGCTTTTTCTAACTCTGATTAAGTAATCAGGTCTCAATGAATATGTTTCTTATCCACAGTGCTTTTTTTAAATCAATATTATTAAGTAATACTACAAATAAAATAAATTATACCTACAGTAAGTAGTTTTATTATGTTCACCATCAATCTACACTCATGCAAAGACCAATCAAGTCAAGAAAGAGAACATTTTCATTCCCGAAAGCTGTTTGTTTCTGCCCTTTGTAATTTGTCCCTAACCACTGTCAGCCACAAGCAATCACTGATCTGCTTTCTGCCATTTAAGATGAATGCAACCTGCTTTAAAATAATATTGTGTGCAACGGCACAGTATAAGCAATTTCGTATCTAAGTATAATCTGATTCCTTTGATTTCTAAATGATATTCTGCTGTATGTGTATAACACGATTTATTTATTCAGCAGTTGGTAAACATATGGATTAGTTCATGCTGCTATTTTCGATAAAACCAACTTCATTTACAGGGTTGTTTTTGACATCTGTTTTCTATGGAGCATGGGCAATATAGTACATGAATGCTTCACGACATAAAACATTGCCAAACAGTTCTCCAGTTCTGTAAACATTTTGCATATTTACTAGTGTTATACTCCACCTGGGAGCTCAGGTTCTTATCCTCCAGGAGTAGAAACTGAAAGCAAAGGACCAAAGAGCAAATTAACAAAAGATTTTTATTTTAAGGGAGGGGGAAAGAAGGCATAGAAAATCCCAGATGATGGGAGAAGTGTCCGGAAGTAGGATTTCAGAGAAATGCAGATAATTTCCTCTAATATACACTTTTAATAAGGTTAGGTAGAGGGTGAGCATTTCTTTCTGGAATTTAAGGTAACTTGCAAGTATATCAAAGGTGAGGATGTTGAGACACTGAGAATATCTTCTGTGTGTGGTCATCTGGGTTATTAGACATTATATGTACCAATAATTGATTTCCTTAGGGATGGATATTCTAAATTTTACACCTCCTGTTCCTCTTTTGATCCTATCACTAGAAACATTTTAGATTTTCATTACCCCTACATGTCAACACTTGGTATCATCTGCTTTCATATTTTACATTTTTAATAAGCTATGTAGTAATATCCTTCCTATTAGAGTTCCAATTTGTATTTATTTAATGACTAATAATATTGCACAACTTTTTTATTGACTTTGTTTTGGCCACTCGCCTTTCTTTAGTTATGAACTGTTTATTCAAACGTATGCCTTCAAAATATTTAAAAAATTATTCAGTAAATACACATTTTGCTTGATATGCAAACTGAGTGTATTTTCTTCTAGATAGTGCTTTGTATTTTTTTCATCATGGTAGCTTTAAAATAACAAATCAAAGTGCTTTTAAGTTTGCAATATCTTTTTATGTTTACATCTGTGATCCAATGAGTTAATTTTCCGCAAAGTATTTGGTGAGTATTGAGGACAGTTTGCCTTAAACAGATACCTGGTTGTTTAATCATTGTTAGTTGAAAAGAGTATTATAACTTATTCAGGGTCAAGTCCTTAGGCAGACCAGATTGAAAACAGAAGACCTAAGTAAGACAAGACGCCAAAGTCAGTGGAAACTTTTTTAAAGAAAGAGAAAAGAAGAAAGAAAGAAAAAGAAAGAAAGAAAGAAAGAAAGAAAGAAAGAAAGAAAAAGAAAGAAAGAAAAAGAAAGAAAGAAAGAAAGAGAAAGAAAGCAAGAAAGAAAGAAAGCAAGAAAGAAAGAAGGAAGGAAGGAAGGAAGAAAGAAAAAGAAAGAAAGAAGAAAGAAAGAAAAGAAAGAAGAAAGAAAGAACGAAAGAAAGAAAAGGAAGGAAGAAAGAAGGAAAGAAAGAAAGAAAGAAAGAGAGAGAGAAAGAAAGAAAGAAAGAGAGAGAGAAAGAGAAAGAAAGAAGGAAGGAAGGAAGGAAGAAAGAAAAGAAAGAAGAAAGAAAAAGAAAGAAAGAAAAAGAAAGAAAGAAGAACAAAAGAAAGAAAAAGAAAAGGAAAAAGAAAGGTCAGAGTGATAACGTCCGCTAGGGCATTTGCCTCGCACGCTGCCAAACCAGGATCAACCCGGGTTTGATCCCCTCATCCCATATGGTCCCCCAAGCCTGACAGGAGTGTTTCTGAGCACAGAGCCAGGAGTAACCCCTGTTTATTGTAGGGTGTGGCGCCCTGCCCAAAGAAGGAAAAGGCCTATACAGAGGAGGGAAGGTGGCGCATTCTTAAACTTGAAGCCTGTAATAGGTAGAAAGGTAAAAGCTAAAAAAGTTTTCTTTAAAAAGTTTTCTTTAAAAAGTATTAAAGCATTATGATTTACAAAGTCATTCATAGTTGAGTTTTAGACATTCAGTGTTCCAGAATCAATCCAACCACCAGTGTTAGCTTCTCTCCACCAATGTTCCCAGGTTCCCTCCGTAATCCCCTCCCCATAACTCCCCCTACTGTGCTGCCATCTTGATAGGTATCTTTATAAGTTTCATAGGTAAAGTTTTGTCTCATGATCCCAGTGTTACTGACTTTGTAGTTTGGCTGTTTTGCTATTTAGCTCTGTCCTTCCATTCTCTAACACTATTGATGTATCTGAATCTCTTGACCCCTGCCGGGTTAGTTTTCATCTTTCTTCCCTACACTCTATTTCTTTCCTTCTCCTCACTATACTCTAGGAACAATGATGTTACTCTCTTTTAGACTCTTTTTACTTAAGGGAATTGGTGAGTACCCTTATTTGGCCTTAAGGATGCAATATTGTAAGATAAAGGGTCTAGGCTAGGGGAAGAGCACAATCCAATCCCTGAGAGGGATTTTTTTTTTTTTTTGGTTTTTAGGCCACACACGCTCAGGGGTTACTTCTGGCTATGCGCTCAGAAATCGCCTCTGGCAAGGGGGGGATCATATGGGACGCGGGGGGGGGGGATCGAACCGTGGTCCCTCCTACGCTAGCGCTTGCAAGGCAGACACCTTACCTGTAGCGCTACCTTCCCGGCCCCGAGAGGGATCATTTTTATATCTTGCATGTGTATCCTGGTTTGAGTTTCTGAAAAAATTCTCAGAACTTTCTGGGGCCATTGTCTTCCCTTTAATCTTATTCCCCTTTTCTCTCTTGTCTCTGAATTATTAGTATACTTACATCAATCAAGTATGCAGTTGGATCTCATTGCAGCTTATTAGAGTATAATCTATTTATTACTCTCAATACAAACCTTTTTTAAATTTCTATATTTTCCTAGTTTTGAAAGTTCAATTATTTAAAAATCTCTCAAATTTATTATTTTTATTTTAAAAATCATATTAGGCCTGAAGCATTAGTAGAGTGGATTTGGTGCTTGCCCTTGCATGCCACAATCCATTGTTGATCTCTAGCACCACATATACTTTCCCAAGTTCTTCCAGGAGTGGTCCCTGAGCACAGTTCTAGGAGTAAACCCTGGGACTGCCATATGTAATCCCCCAAACAACCAACAACAATGACAACAACAACAAAATCCCAACAAAACCAAGAAGACACAGAGTTTAAAATGTAGAATGTTTTTTATTTTTAAGTATATATAATAAATCTATTGTCCTAAGCTTGCTTGCTTTGGAGAAAATATCATTTAAACTGTATAACTTGATAATATTTGACTTTTCTTTTAGAACAGATTAGTTAATATCAAATTAGTTTCTGTTTCCCACTAACCTATTGCAGGAGCATAGTATAATTATAATGTTCATAAGAAATAGTGCAGGATCAGAAGGCAGTTGTTGTACAGTGAATGGCTTTTAGATGGTTGGTGATATATTACTAGAATGATAATAAAACAAATCTTAAAATGCATTTACAAATGTTGAAAACCAAAGTTAGAGTGCACAGTGCCAAGAGCAGAAAAACGTAGGACAACATTTCAAAATATCTTCATTTTAAACCCCATAAAGGGTTGGCCAATTTTTCCTTGCACTTATCTAGTCCTGAAATATATTAACTGCTTATAAATTGCTTTCTGACCTTACTTAGGTAGCACGACTTGCATTATAAAATCACTCCCATTGGGAAAAGGGCATCAAACAATACTGCAGCTCGAATCCTGAGTTGTGTGAGGCCCTGTGGTAAGGAAGTTCTGTGAAGTAATTCTTCAGTGAACTGGACACAATCCTCCTGGCAACGGTATTATCACCCCGTCAAGGAGGATGGAATGCTCCGGTTGAAAATAATTTTGCTCCCTTTCTGTTTGATCATTTAATCTGGTTGACTTTAAATCGTGGGGCCATACTCTAAGTATTAATTCTCCTGTCTATATGCCAGAGAAACACACTTATTAAAACTAATCCCCCCAAAAAAATATACTCATGACTCTACAAAATATACTCATGTCTCTATCTCTTGCTGTAACATTCGGCTCTAATACTACTTTTCTCAGTGCTTTTGCTGTAAAATCTCTTTTTAACAAAAAGAAGTTAAATAAGTTATCTATCATTTACAGAGGAACATTTTGTATGGATCTGTTTCTATATATAAAATATAAATAATGTGTATAGACTCAAAATATTTTTGTAATTTTTGGTTGAGAAATCAATGAAAAGCCTTTAGCTTAGAAGATAACAGAAATATTAGTCATCTCCTTCTTTTATCCTTATGGTTAAATAATAGAATAAGATGTTTTAGTTTATTATTTTTAATTAAGTTTGCATTATAATATCAAATTCATGTGGGCATTACTAAAATTCAAATTATAGATACATTAACTTTATCACAAAATGTCTACTTTTATTAATTTTCTTATTACTTTTGATTAGAAGTAATCATGATTTTGTTTACAATTCTATGCATGAATCACTTTGAAAGTTTTGGGTGATTTAAAAAATTTGCATTAGATCATTAATTCATTCAGTAACAAAGGAGAAAAATTCACAGATATATACCCTTTTTTGATATCCCATACTTCGATACAGTCTCAGATATGTTACCAAGTAATGTTTACTCTCTCAATTGAGAGAAATTTCATGAATAACCTGATGAAGATGTTTCTTTCATATAGATTTTAACATTGATTCAAATAAGTGCTTTTAAGTAATATGGATGATATATGTAATGTAGAATAGCAATCATTAGACATGGCATAAATTCAATTATATTCATCTTCTATTATAAAATGTAATTATGTAGAAATTAGGTTATGATTTTAGTTTATATAATTGCTATAGTAAGAAGATAAAATGAGTTGAGCACTGGGATATTTTTCCACTGAATTTTTGTATTCTAATATTTTCATTGTTTTTATTTCTCATAAACACATTTATGCCTCTTTCATTCCTTTAATAATAATAATGTCTACTTTTTTGGGTGCAATTATTGCATTTTTTTTTTTTTGGTTTTTTGGGCCACACCCGGTAACGCTCAGGGGTTACTCCTGGCTATGTGCTCAGAAGTTGCTCCTGGCTTGGGGGACCATGTGGGACACCGGGGGATCAAACCGCGGTCCGTCCAAGGCTAGCGCAGGCAAGGCAGGCACCTTACCTTTAGCGCCACTGCCCGGCCCCCAATTATTGCATATTTTACTTGCTATAAACAACTCAGCAAAGAAAACAAAAGCTACAGTACCCATGTTTAGATAGTGTGAAGCAAAACTAAGGGACACATCCTTTTAATTCTGCTCTTTGATTTTAAGTTACTTTTGAAATTCATCTCTGAAAAGCATTTTGTGCTCATATAATGTACATAGGATCCAAATGGAAAATGTTAAAATAATTAAAATGTTAGAATAAATATTAATAATTAAAAGAATAAGTGAAATTGTGTTCCTAATCATATATTAGTATCCAAAAGAAAAAATAAAAAACATGACAATTAATATCTTTTCATCAGGAAAAAAGATGATACATTGAAAGCATCTTTGTTGCACTGCTAAAGTTTCTTGACCATTTTGCTTAACTTTCTCTGACTTTAAATGAAAATTGGAATTGCTGACACATAGAAGACAAGTTGGTAATGTTCTCATTTTTTGAAGCTGTTACTAATTCTTGAGTTTCTAAATGAAAAATTAAATTTAATAATACTAGTTAATGATAGCTAATAGGATTCATTGGTTAAATATTAGGTCATAGGAAGTTGGGGGGATTAAAGAGTTGTACATTTTAGTGGCATATCTTAACACTTCGCAATTTTTTATTTTATAGTTTTCAGCTCATTACTTTAATGTTTAAGAACCAGAAATACAGAATGAAGTATAATTTTTAATTTTTGCTCCTGAAACTACAATCATATCTGGGCATATATTCTCATTTTCAAAATCATTTGGCAGAATTCTATTCACTGCGTTCTCATTCATTTCAATGTAACAACGCAAATTTGTAAAGGTTACTTAATGTCCAAGAAATAATGTGCCTGAAGCATTTTGTTTTTTAGTGATCTTTCTTCCTGTTTATTGTCTTAAAACTTCTTTGACTAAAGGAAACTTTTCTTAATACAAATATACTTTTGGCATCTATTCACACCCAGAAAACTATATTGAGGTCAGACTTCAATCCATTATTTGGTTTGTTATCCATACTAATATATCAAATTAAAATATACAGTACAAGTACTTTGGTGCATATTTATTCTTTTATTTTTAAAGCAGGACATTCATGTTTTGTTTGTGATTATGGCCAGTTTTTAATAAATAATTGAAATCGCAGCATTGTTCTAGTCATGAAGCCCTGATAAGAGGGAAACAGGGTCCATTTCTTTGCTTCTCCATTCACTATTTTTCACAAACCATCTTTGCCAAGTGACCTCCACTCAGTTTAGTTGCATTGTTTCCTTTTCATGTCCACAAGTATGCAAGGGTAATGGGACTCACAGTGTTTTTGCAGCTGAGGAAATTGGAGCGAAGGGGTCACCTGGGTCGAGATGACAGCGGAACTCTGAGCACTTGGCTCCCCAGCTGCAATGCAGCCCTTCCTATCCTGCTGCCTTTGAAAACAAACTTCTTGAAAGTAACTCCTTCCATTCCAAGTATTCCAAGTGAACAGATCTTGAGAGGAATTTAGTAACAAAAGGATTGTCACATGAGCAATTTGCAAATGCTAATAGAAGTTTACATTATATGTCTTTTATAAGAATTCAGGATATAAAGACAGATGGGATGATAACAAGAAATTAAATAATACCTGGGCAATAGAGAAATATAACTTACCTGCATACATTAAGTGGGTGATTAGTGGTTGCAGAATTTTCTTTCTTTCTTTCTTTCTTTCTTTCTTTCTTTCTTTCTTTCTTTCTTTCTTTCTTTCTTTCTTTCTTTCTTTCTTTCTTTCTTTCTTTCTTTCTTTCTTTCTTTCTTTCTTTCTTTCTTTCTTTCTTTCTTTCTTTCTTTCTTTCTTTCTTTCTTTCTTTCTTTCTTTCTTTCTTTCTTTCTTTCTTTCTTTCTTTCTTTCTTTCTTTCTTTCTTATTTTATGAGTCCCATAAAGCTATGCTTAGGGCTTACTCCTGGCTCTATGCTCAGGATCATTCTTGTTGGGCTCAGGGGATACTATAAAGTACCAGGAATCTAACCTGGATCAGCTGTATGCAAGTACAATATTCTGTATTATCTTTCTGTTTCCAAGTACTTATTACAGTTTCTGTGGTTTGAACTATTGAGGAAAATAGATTTTTTCTCAATACAATGAGAGATATTAAAATTCCTCTGTAGTGACTCTATAAAGCATTATTTTCCTTAAAGTGGTTTCGTTTTTTTGTAGGAGCACAACTGGCACTGCTCAGGGCTTACTTCTGGCTCTGTGCTCAGAAGTCATTCCTGGTGGGCTTGGAGGAACAGGAATGGAAGCCAAGTCAGCTACATTAAAAGCAATTGTCCTATCTGTTATACTATGGCTCTGGTAATCATTAATGTGCTTTCTATAAAACCAATAAAAAATAGTTTTTAAAATTAGAATTTAAAAATTAGAACAAATGCTACCAAAAATGGTAAAGAAATGTTACTATTCTGAAACTGAAGCACAGTAAAATATAAGACGCATTGTCAAGATTGAAAAAAAGATCACCTCAAACAAATATGCATAATTTAGTATGAGTTTTTCATTTTTGATTTTTTGTTTCTTTTTTTTGGGGGGGGCACAAACTATGACACTCAGGGGTTACTCCTAGCTATGTGCTCAGAAATCACTCCTGGCTCAGGAAACATATGGGACACCGGGGAATTCAACTGTGGCCCATCCTAGGTCAGCCACGTGCAAGGCAAACACTCTACTGCTGTGCCAGTACTCTAGCCCCAATATGAGTTTTTCTATTGGGTTTTATAGCTGGAAGCCTTTAATTGCAATTTAGAAAACAGCACTTTGTTTCAAGAGATTTATTTTCAAAAATATACTGGCAAAATATTTGCCTACTTGAATCTCTGTTTCCATAACACTGAGGTAATTAGTCCAAAATTAGTTTATAAACTAACAAATTTCAGTAAGCTAATACACACAATAGACCATTCAGATGAAGTCTTCTAACTTTTAACTCATCATTTTTTAATAATATTTCAGACCAAAGAATTACCATCATTTTATATTCCTAGTACATTGCACTTTACTTTTTATAATGTAATATATTATTTACTGAACATTCCATAGTATGGTGCTCTAGGAAAAAAACATATATATATGTGTGTGTATATAAAAATTTACTGCAATCTATTTTTGATAATTAAATAAAAATATTTGTACTGAGGCCCCATACCAGAACCTTTCTCCCTAGCCTGGGGAGTGCTGGGAGGCTTGGCAGCCCCCAGCCGTCTTTGTCTTTTTCCCCTGACTCCAGGCCTTCCCTGGGTGCCAGCTCAGATAGCCAGAAGTGGGTTCAGGTGGACTCTTAGTGGTCCTCAGGTTCCCCCCTCCCTCCGTACTCCAGGGGGGAGGTGCATGGGGAGGACGGCGGGCAGACATCTGGCTTCCAATTTCGTCCTTGATTCTGGAGACCAGCTCTTGCCAGGTATAGGGCTTTTCTCCCCTGGACTTCAGTCTTTCCCTGGGCACCGGTCTAGGTGGACTCTATAGGGGTCAACAGGCTTTCCCACTATCTCTCCCCACACTAATGGGAATGCACTCTGGGAGGAGGGCAGGCTTGTTCTAGCACTGGTTTATATTGGGACAGTCAGTGGAAATTTTTTTCTTTGTTTTCATATTGATAGTATTGTGTGCATATATTCTATATATCCATAATATCCATCTTGTATTGGGACCTTGATACTTCCCTACAAAGCTCATTTCTAATATTTTACTGCCTCAGTCCCAACCCTTACTTCCCCCCATCCTCTCATGTAAGTGCAGCTAATGACATGAAGCTCACCACATAGAATGATAAGTGCAGTTAGAGAAATAACTACACTGAAAACTATCATAACAATGTGAATGAATGAGGGAAAAAGAAAGCCTGTCTCGAGTACAGGTGTGGGTGGGGTGGGAAGGAGGGAGATCTGGGAAATTGGTGGTGAAAATCCTGCACTGGTGAAGGGGGGTGTTCTTTACATGACTGTAATCATACAAGTACAATTATATTTGTAATCATGGTGTTTAAATAAAGATAATTAAAAAAATAAAAAAAATATTTGTACTGAAGTTAAAAAAGAAATGTACAATGACTAAATAAGACTGATAACATGCAATTTGGGACTTAGCATCAATTTTCAAATTGAGCTTGATATACTTCATTTACTTCATGAACTATCATGCATTTGGTTAAATATCCTGTAAGCAATTGCTAAAAACATTCTAGCTACATGGTAAAGCTTCCAAGAAATAATCAAATTATTTTTATTGAGTAATATCATTTTACATTTTCAAGTGATTTTTTTCCTAAGTCTCATTGATATTTCATGTCACTAATTTTTAAATTTTTCCATTCTCTATATACTGGTGTGTTTGTTTTGTTTTAATGTGAATTTCCTAATTGATTAAGGTGTTGAGAAAGTTTCATGGGTGTATTTGTTTCAGTATATGCCCATTAATAAAATGTCTTTTTAATTATTTTTATTTTCTCTTTGGTTGGTACTCTTACCATTAATAAACAATGGTTATTCCTACCATTGAATTTGAGATTTTTATACATATTCTAGGTGGGTAATCCCTCTTTTGGATATGTAGTATCAACAAATTTTGCCTTTTCGTCCTCTTAAGTTTTGTTTTTAATAAGCACATAATTTAAATTTTGATAGACCCCACTGTGTCTATCTTTACATTTATAAATAGTGCTTTTGGTAGATGTCTAGAAAATTTTGTAGTTAAAGATTTTTTTTTGTTTTTATTAAGAATATTATAATTTTGGTTTCAAATTTGTGATCTATTTCTGCTTAATTTTTGTGTACGATGTCAAGTTTATGCTTAGTTAAATATGGTTGTCCAATAGCTCATGTACCATTTGTTGAAAGACTTCTTCCTTTGAATTGTTCTTATTCTTTTCCAAAAATCCATTAAAAAGAGACATCACATCCATTTATTCATTTATTTGTTAATGGACACTTGAACGGTTTACATGTTTTGCTTATTATAAGTTCTGCTATGAACTTTTGTGTGTAAACAATTGTGTCACTGCATGTTTTAACTCTTTTTGGCTATATACTTAGAAAAAGAATTACTAGAACTTCCTAGGACTTGTGTTCTCTCTACACATAGCATATTAAATAATAATTGTCAAGCAATTTCACAAGTGACTGCACCATCTTGACCAGCAGTGCTCAATTACTCCAGTTTCTCCACACATTTATGTATTTATTTGCCATCTTGAAGTTTATAATAAATATGAACTAGTATGTTCTTACGATGTTTAATATATATTAACATATAACATTAATTATTTTAATTATTTAATACAGCAATTAATATATTAAATAATTATGTAACATTATTTAATATATAATTCAATATGTAAGTAATATATTATATTACTAGAGGCTTTTATAATTAATATTTTATATATTTATTTGTTATTTGTAAATTTTCTTTTTTTTTTCCTTTCATGAACTTTCTTGTTTCCTTCATGGCCCAGGCTCTGCTCACATTGCCCCAGGCAGCATAAATATTCTTTATAAAAATGCCTATATTCTTAGGCCAATATTTTGCTTGAGTTATAATTTTACTGTAACATTTAACAGTTCTTTGTATATTTGGTTGTTGTTTCCTAAAGTGTTATATAATTTTCAAGCCTATTTTCTCATCCCTGTTACCATTTTTGCTTTCTTAATATATAGATCATATCACAAACGTTTAAATTTTGATGAATTATAATTTATCAAATAATGTTTTAAACATGGATTTGTATCATATTTCTAAAGGCTTTATGTAATTTAAACTTAATGGGCTGAAGAGATAGCACAAAAGTAAGGCATTTTCCATGAACACACCCAACCCTGGACCTGGTCGGACTCCAGTTTGCTTCCCGGCATCCCATATGGTCCCGAGAACCTACCAGGGGAGATTTTTGGAGCATAGCGAGGAGTAACCTCTGAGTGCCACGAGGTGTGGCCCAAAAATGAAAAAAAAAAAAAAACTTAAAAGTTTTACTTTTATATTTTCTTTTAAGTGTGTTCTATTTTTAGACTTTATATATGTCTTTGATTTTGTTTGAATTTTTTTTGTTCAGGGTATTCTCTTAGTTTCATAGCTGTAATTGTATCAAATCAGGAATTGTGATTTCTCCAACTTTGTTCTATTTCAATATTACATTTGACATTCTGAATTCCTTTAAGCTTGTTATATATTTTATAATCTCTTGCCAAATTGCAAACACAGTGAATAAAACTAAGAACTTGATAGAGCTTGCATTGAATATGTATTTTAGCTTTCATAGTGTTGCTTCCTAATAATATTGACAATGTCAACTAATCTTTGACTAATGTGTCAAGACAAATGGGATCGTCTACTCTCCTCCATAAATGGTACTGGACCATAGACCAAATGAAAAAATTACAACTGTGAAATTTCTAGAGTAAGGTATGAGAAATTTTCATAACTTTCAGTTAAGTAGATATTTCCTAGGTTACAACAATGTAGGAGTATAGTTCATAAAAAATGATTTGATAACCCGAATGAGAACAAAATTAAGTGAATTTAAAAAAGGTGACTCCAGAAAAATTTTTGAAAAGATAATTATGGGAAATTGTACTGTCTCTCAATATTGTGTTTTCTCTCGTAATTATTTTTTTTAATTTAGCATCTCTGAATAAAAAAGAAGAGCTTAACTTACCTTAAACAAGCATGCTTAGCTCTCATGGTTTTGAATTTGAATTATTGTCACACTTCATTTGACTCTGTCAAATGATTCTTTCTTGGCTTTTAATACCCTTAATCCAAATTAGTTAATTACCTTTTAACAAACTTCTAACAAGCTGTTTTATCACTTCATTACTTCATTATAAATAGTATATTTTTCTCCTAATTTATTATATAATTGGTATGATATCATGTGATCTTTGTGTTTAGATAGAATTAAGAATGTCAACTTTTACAGCTATTATACTTTGATTGTTGCTATAGTCTCTTTCAAAATGCTTGTCATGTAGTCACTACCAAAGTATTCATTACAATTGGAATATGCCTCTGGAATACTTATTTTGCCTGCAGCTTTGCTTAAAATGTGGCTCAATAAAATTTCTTATGGCTACAGAACATTCAGTTCTGTTGGAAATAAGATTTTTCCAAGTATTATGCATTGGTTGTTTCTCAGATTCAATAAATCTCTACACATGTATTTTTTTTTCTTTTCAATTACACCTATCCACATTTACCGTCATTACTACAACTAATATTTATACTATTGCTAAAATTTTATGTATTCAAAAGTTCTTAATTTTAACTCATTTTCAGATAAAAGATTTGATTGTGATAAATTAACTTAGGACACTGAATAAATAAGGTCACAGAGAAAAGGACCACAATTTGACAATTCTAAAAGCATATATATGAATATCTTTTTTATCTATTTGACTTTTTGGGAATTTTTATGGAGGCCACATGAGGTGGTGTTCAGAACTTACCCTTGCCAATATACTCAGAGATAATTACTGGAAGGCTCAGGGGACTGTATAGTGTACCAAGGATCAAACCCAGGTTTGTTTTATGCAAGGTAATCACCTTTCTACTGTACTATTCCACCAGATCCTAAATATGACATCTTCGTTTTCCAAAAAAATAACTAAATATAAATTGTGTATAATCTTTGATGGGATTCTTACATTTATATTATATAGGTTACCTATTATGCATCAGTATGCATCTTATATGATACAGGATACATATGCAAAATGTTTTATAAAATAGTAATTAATTTTCTTGTCCTTAGTTTTGAATGCTATGTCTTAAAAATGCTATACTGTATAGCAGGAGGCTATCATAGCTATGAGGTCATCTTAATGTTTATTTATTGTACTTAGGAAGATCATAATGATCAAGGTGATGATAATGTTTATCATGATGATAACTTTTGATGAGAGTTGAACATAGGCTTACTACTCTCACATGCCATGGTACAAACTCTTTTTCTGAGTCCTAGAGGTCATAAAAATATTCTTGGAGTATCTATAAAATAGACTAAGGAACATATAATAAATCTCAGGTTGAGATTTGGAAATCCACTAATATTAGTTAGCTTTCAAGTGCTTCTATAGCACTCTACAAAGATTTTACATATTTATTCATGTTCTTTTTTTTCCCAAGAAACCAGCTTCTTGGTGACAATGATTATTATTTACTTTTAAAAATACATTTCCTCAACTTTTCCCTAGACAATTGATACATAGTCAAGGTACTTGCTATGTTACATTCCACTAAACATGGATCATCAGTCAAGTTTGAGAAACAAACTTTCAGACATGGTTGGGAAACAGAATTTTTTTTAACAGTTGTTATTACCTTTTCTTTGGTTATATATTTGTTTACAGTCTTGACAGATTTAAAATATCTAGGGCCTTGTTGCCAGAAATTCAAGTTTAATTAGTCTAGGAAAGCATCTAGATGTGGGATTTTTTAAAACCCATATCACATACAACTGTTAAGAAATACAAATACCATACCAGGTGTTTTTGTTGTCACTGGAATTGTATTGTTAAGGTTTTCTTTTATTTAATTAAGAAATTTCATATAAACTAAAAGTTAAATAACATTTTAATAGTTGCTAGCTTTTAGTTTGGGAGAGAACACACCCAGAGAGGCTAACAGTCTACTTATGTTGGGGTTTGGGTAACTATATGGGTTGACAGGAATCATAGCCCAGTACCCTACAGCTCCTGTAGTTGTTGGTTTTTTTGTTTTTTAATTCATTTAGGGCACTATAGTAATAGTACAGCAAACAGAGTACTTCTCTAGCAGTGGTGGATCTGGATTCCATCTCCTGCTCCCCCATAAATTCCTAGGAGCGCTTCACGAGTGATCTCTAAGCTCAAAGCCAGAAGAAATCCCTGAGCACCAGCAGGTATGATCCCAGCCCAAACCCTAAACAAATAAATGCATTTTTTTCCCTTCAACTCTCATGCTTAAACATATTGGGGTTCAAGTTTTCTTTCATTATTTGCCATAACTCCAATTTTAAAGAGAAACTAACCATGCTTTCTTGTTGTGTATTTAAGTTTGATCTAATGTGATTAAATCCAATTTAGGATTTGGGGGATGAAAACATGTCTGAAATTGCTGCTATTTATGTTGCAGCAGCAGGGCTAACTTAAAACATGCAAACCCACAATGAGGTGATTTGAGGACTGATTTTTTTCCACTTGCTGTTCTTGGGAGCAAGTCAAAATTTGTCAGTCTCTAAAAGAGAACTATGGATGTATTTGCTCTGGCATCGCTAGCCAAACTTAGTCTACCACTTTGGGCAAGAAGCTCACTACATTTGTTTTTAATGGTTGACAGTTTTATTTGTGGTTCCTATTTAAAATGGAGAAATTGAGACCAACCTTTAAACCTTTGGCTTTCGCAAAACTGTTTTGGACAAGATACAGAAGGTTAAAGGAGAGGCTGAAATTTTTCCCTAATAAACCTTTCCTGTGTAAAGTTGGCACAATCTAACCTACTAAATGGTGGGCAAGTTGAAGCACGTTCAATGCCAGTGTGAGGTAGAATTTCTTTACCAGTAAGCACACTAGCTCCTTGTCCTGGACACTGTCAGTACTTTTCAACCACTTGTCCCAGATGAACCTTCATAAACTTTTGAAGTTTTATAAATATCAATTTGTAGTTTGGCTTATATCTGGCTCAGTTGGTTCTCAATCAATTTGAACTTTTTCTCTGTATCTTAGAATAATGGCCAAAAGTTGGAACAAAGAATAACTTTGTGACAATGAGAAAGAAAAGATCTCTATTTTTTTGAAATTATTATTACCCTTGAATTTATAGCAAATGAAGCAATAGCAATATAACTATAAAGAGTACAAGTGAAGTTATAAACCATAAGATTTATCAAAGGTGAGTCTAACAGGGGTCCTCAAACTTTTTAAACAGGGGACCAGTACACTGTCCCTCAGACCATTGGAGGGTCTGATTATAGTAAAAACAAAACTTATGAATGAATTCTTATGCACACTGCATATATCTTATTTTGCAATGAAGAAAAAAACATATACAAATACAATATGTGGCCCATGGGCCATAGTTTGAGGACCACTGAATCTAGAATCAATAGCAATAAAATTGAGGAAGTAATCAATATTATATTCAATTAAATAATGTTAGATCATTATTGAAACAAAGAGATATTTGGATAAATGAATTTATTGATATAATTAATAAGAATTTTCTCTCTGACAAGAATTTCAAAGAAATCCAATTTTATTAGCATTATTTATAAGCAACATTGATTATTTCACTAGAAACCTGGTTAGCAATCTTTCTCATATTTTAAGCTCAGTCAAAAATGAACATAGATATAGCATATAAGCAAATGTCTTGTTCTAAAACTAGTGGCTTTCCATGACAATCACATGGGCTTTCATGAACCCCACTGTACAAAATATTATTAACATTATGTGTTACTGATGAAATATATAAGGTATATTTTATCTATAAAACAGGTACTTTCTGGATGCTGGACATAACTCAGTAAACAACATAAAATATTTTTTGTGTAGGTGATTCTTTACTATGGAAATAATGACAATGTCTAATGGATATAGTCAATGAGTGAATTGCACATTAGAAATTTGTAAACATTTTGCCATAAAATTTCTTGGAGTGATATGATGTTATTTGGATGTGGTGTTATGGCAATATGTATTGATCAAGAGAATTCAGAAGCTAGAAGTCATTTAAAGAACAAAATAAACAAAAGATTTAATGAAGATGAGTGAGAGAATAATCTGATTATCTGGTGGAGGATTTTTTCAGATAAAAAATAGTTATTCCAAAGTATATAACTACAATTTCTAAATTTCAAAAGCTTAAAGGGAAACATAATATTTAAAAAGCAGATAATATTATGTCTTGTTGAATCATAGGGGATATGAAAAATGATAAGTAGATGATTCAACAATATCATACTATATTAAATTGTTTAGACTCATCCTGTATCATTCCATCACACAAGGATAAATCCATAGGCAGAAATATTTTTCATAGGCTGACCTTTTGAAATGGGTAATCCTCAATGAATACCTAATTAAAAAAATATAGTTGGCCAAAAGAAGGCTTATCTAATTATTAAATAGTTAACTTACAAACAGGTATATAAAAAGAGTATTGAAGTTAAACATAACCAGATATATAGGTTTCCTAAAAAATATTTTCTTTTTCAAACTTACAAAATACATGTTTCTGTAAATTGTATACATAACTAGTTACCATAAAGTCAATAGTTTGGAAGAACAAATTTATGATATCACAGTTCACAGAGCACATATCTAGAATTATTTAATTAGTTTCTGTGCTGTTAATCTTATAAAGGAAAATCAATATATAAGTGATTGGGGGTATGAATAGGGTACTTGTGGGGATGAATATGATTTTTTTAAATTATTTTGTTGAAGCCATTGAGACTGACAAAGTCCTTCACAGTTGGGTTTCAGACATATAATGAATCAGGATCAACCTCTTTCCACCAATGCTCCCCAAGTGCATCCCGTACCACCTTCCTTACCCCCAGCCTGACAGCTATAACAGGCCCATTTTAAAGTTTATATTGTTAAAGTTTGGGTCTCCTGATTCTATTATTGTTGACTTTGGCTTGGATACTTAGTTCTGTCCTTTTTAAAATTATTTTCTTTATTTAAGCACCACAATTCCATACATAATTGTAGTTGGGTTTCATACATTAAAAAAAAAAACCTTCACCAGAGCAACCTTCCCACCACCAATGCTCCCCATCTCCCTCCTTCTCCACCACCTACCTTGAATTCAAGTGTTCTGTCCTTTTTTTAACACTACTAATGCTCCTGAGACCCTTTGACCCCTGGCCCCCATTCTTTAATATTTGTTTTTCTCCTCTTCCACTCAGTTTCTTTCCTTCTTGCTAAACTCTCGGGACAAGGGTGTTTGAGATAATTCTCATTTACACTATCCATGTTGCTGCAAATTGCATGATTGCAGCATTTCTTATATCTATGCTGTATTCGGTTTTACATACATAACATACCTTCAACTTGTATGTTGTTGGATATATAGATTGGTTCCAAAGAAACTTTTTAGTTTTATGTAGGCCTATTTATTCATATTTGATGCTATAACCATTTCCATTGGCATTCTATCATTGAGGAATTCTTTGCAATCTAAGTTTTAGAGTGTTCTGCCTTTGTTTTCCTCAATAAAATTTATGGATTTGGGTTTAATCTCAGGGTCTTTAATTTACTTTGACTTCACTTTTATGGAAGGTATGAGATATGAATAGATCTTTAATTTCTTACATGTGGTTATCCAACTGTTCCAACACCATTTGTTGAAGATACTGTCTTTTTCCATTTTAAGTTATTGGCTTCTTTATCAAAGATTAATATACTTGAGGGTTTGTCACTGAATATTCTATTCTAACCCATTTGTCTGTAAGTCTGTCTTTGTTCCAATACTATGCTGTTTTTTAATCATTATGACTTTGTAACAGGGCTTCAAATTAGGTAATGAGATATCTCCAATAATTTCTTTATTTTATATTGATTTGGCTATCCTAAGTCTTTAATGATTCCACAAAACTTTATAATTAATTATTTCAGTCCATAAAATGTTTTCTGAATTAGGATAGGGATTGCATTGAATCTATATAGTAGGTTAGGTAAGATGGTCATTTTGATGATATTGATTCTTCCAGTCATGAACATGTAGTGTGCTTTCATTTCCTTAGGTCTTCAATTTCTTTCTTAAAAGTTTTAAAGTTTTTGTGGTATAGATCATTCACCTCTCTTGTTAGTTTGATTCCTAGGTACTTGATGATTCTAGACATATTTTAAATGAAATATACTCTTTGATCTCTTTCTCCTCTGAGTCATTATTTGTATATAGGAATGCAAATGTCTTTTGTGTGTTGACTTTGTAGCTGGCCATATTATTGTATTGTTGTATTGTTTCTAGGAGCTTTTTTTGTGAACTCTTTAGGGTCTGATATATCATCATGTCATGAGCATATAAAGGTAGTATGGCTTCCTCTTTTTTAATTTGGTTTATTTGATTTCTTCTCTTGGCTGCTATACCTAGGACTTCTAATACTATATTGCCAAAGAGTGGAGACAATGGTCATCCTTGCCTAGTGTCTGACCTTAGAGAAAATGCTTCAGTTTTTTACCATTAAGAATAATGTTGACTGTGAACTTTTTTTTTTTGGCTGTGAAATTTTTATAGGTAGTTGTTACTATATTAATGATGGTTTCTTTCACACCTACTTTGCTGAAGGTTTTAGCCATGAATGGGTGTTTAATTATGGTAAATGCTTTCTCTTCATAGATTGATATGATCATGTGTTTTTTATTCTTCCTTTTACTGATTTAGTGCATGATGTTCATTGATTTCTGTACATTGAACCATCCTTGCATTTCTGGGAAGAAACCCACTTGGTCATAATGTATAATATTTTTGACGTGGTGTTGTACTCTGTTTGCTAAGATTTTATTAAAGATTTTTGCATCAATATTCATCAGTGAGATTGGTATATAGTTTTCTTTCTTGGTAGTATCTCTGTCAGCTTTGGGAATGATCAAATGCTTTTAAGGTCTTTTAAGTTGTTGGTAGAATCTGGGTCTTTACAGTTATAAAATTTTAATTTTATGTCTGGCTTCCAATTGGGATTTGCCTTAGCTAGCTCCTAGAAAAGTTAGTTTTCATGGTTCTCGTGAGCACCTGCTTCTCAGAATAAGCACCAAAAAACTGATTCCACTTTATATTTGGAATCCTTGTTTTCCTCCTTGTGCTGAATCACACATCATATTCTCATGCATCTATCACATTGATATTTTATATTTCCACTCATATGTTTGCATTAATATCTAAGGGTAAATGCTCTACCTTGTGATTACCCAATTTTTTGATTATATGAAAAGTGCATAGGTTAAGATGGGAAGCTTTGGAATTGGGGTCATTTAGACTTGATTCTATACAATGTTATATATTAATCTAAATTATATGCACTTACTAATTTTGTCTCAGAAGAAGACAGAAGAAAACTTGTTCTGCAGAGTTTAGGTGGTAACACAATGTCTGGTTTTTGAGAACTGACATAGGGTAAGTGACATAGATACAGAAACTAGTTTTTTTGGGGAGAGCACACCCATTGATGCTCAGGGATTACTCCTGGCTATACACTCAGAAATAACTTCTGGCTTGGGGGAATCATATGGGATGTCAGGGGATCAAACCGCGGTTGGTCCTAGGCTAGTGCTTGCTAGGCAGATACCTTACCTCTAGTGCTACTGCTCTGGCCCCTGAGAAACTATTATTTAAAGGGTAATGATACAAAATTTCAAGATTGTTACAATTAATTTTCAGTCAGAAATATTTTCTAGTAATAAAAAAGGCAAGTGAACAGAAGTACTAGTATCACAGGGACAAGTGGTCATTGCTTATAATATTGCCCAGTAGAAAGGCATAGATCCACCTTGTTGGTTCCCTAGATTTTTAGATTATGAAAGACTAAAGGGATAGGCAAGGAACAGTTCAAAATTAAATTACAGAACCAATGAAGTAGTAAGTAGCCAAATAAATTAAAAAAAAAAATCTCAGACTAGAAGTCAACAATATGCAACCCAGTTGGTACCAATTTTGAATCTTTCTTTAAGTAAAACATTTTCTCACAAAGTCTAACAATTTTCAATAATATATATATATAAATTACATAAATATAATTATTATAATGAAAATTTGTAAATGGAATGTTGTGTCACACTTAGTGGTATTCAGGTCTTATTTGTGATGCTGCATTCAAGGATCACTCATCAAAGGGCCAGGGGAACATATTTTATTCCAGAGTTTGAACTGGGGTTGACTGTGTGCAAGGCAAGTGCTATACTTGCTGTACTATCTCAACCCCTATGCTTAATTCATTTATGTTCAGGAAATACACCACTTGTCTTCTTGCATAGGCAGTGGGATTATAAGATTAATATACATATCAACCAATTTATTTCTATATCTCAGAGGTTAAGAAAGTAAGTCTTAACTAGGTTATGTGAGATTGACTTTAAAAAGTATAATGTCTATGGTGGCAGTAAAGTTGCAGTAAAAGGAGGGTGTGAATTTTATGGCTGAAACCTAATTAAGTGCCTGTTTGTAACCATGGTGCTTAATAAATAAATTATTTATTAAAAATAACCCAAGAGGTCTCCCCCAAAACAGTTTAGTGTCTATTTATTTATTTTAACCAGGCATTACCATGAATTTGAAGAAATAAAGTATAATATTAAGAGATCTTCACAGAGACAATAAAAGGAAATTCCCCTTCTATAGCTGTGTTTTTAACTAATTTCTGTGAATGTGAAAATGAAAGAATGGCCTAGAAAAATTCTTTGAACTGAGATGAAATCCTAATTGGCTCTTTGAGAAAGATATTATCAATACACTCAAGAAAGCAAAGTGAAGATGTACAAGTGTCTGTTTTTAAAAAATTTTATAGGGCACATTTCTTGGACTCTTTACCTGCTTGTTCTAGGGCCAAAAAATTTCATGCCAGATATTTATCTGTTATAAACTGTGTATGTAGGTAGGAGACAGTGAGAGAAAGATGGTTGTTACTAAGAAGTATTACTCTGTTTTTGGTCAACTAGCACCTCTGTAATGAGTGAGGTTCTGCTTCATGGTTTTCTTGTTGTTAGTTGGCCTGGTCTAAATTTAATCTAGCAAATGATTGAGTGTGGCATAGCCAATGCTTCACAGCTTCCAGCTTCCTGTCCTAAGCCTCCTTTCTTGAGTTTATTATATTTCAAGTCTGGTTTTTCTCCATCTGGCTTACTACTCTAAATATTGCCTTAACTGTGATATGTGTTATGAGTTAAGAAAATACTGTAAGTTTAAGTATCAGAAACATAAAAATCATCTCTATCCATTCACTGATGGTTTCTGGAAGTCGTTTAATGATTTATATTTAACTTGTATGTTTATCTCAGATGAAGGGAAAACAAATACCTTGGCTTGTATTAATCTTTAGAGCATCATATGACAAATATTGTACATTTTCTTATAGATTATTGACAATATTTTATAACAAATATAGCTTGATAAGACAATGATTATGATTAGTATATCCAGTAGTTAAAGTAGAATAAAGACAGTAGAAAATACTGGTGAAATATAAATGCATAGGGGAATACAAAAGTAATTTCATCTAATTAATATGTTAGAAATACTAAAACTTTATAGGGTTCCATTTTCTTTCTGACAGTAAAAAGTGGCTATCTTATTGAATAATGTTTGTTATGAATATTCTGTAAATAAGCAATATAAAACAGTCTAAAGTTAAATGTTAATTTGCCAATAATTGACAAAATATTTTACTTTTATTCTTATATCTGAAATTCAGTTAAATCTTATTTGCACCCAACTGTATTGCAAGTTAAAATAAGCTACAGACATTCTGGAAAAATAACTGAGTTTTTTAGGAAGAATGCATTAGTCATATATTTTTCTTTTATTTCCCTTTATTTAAACATCTTGATTACATATATGATTGTGATTAGGTTTCAGTCATGTATAGAACATCCCCCTTCAGCAGTGCAACATTCCTACCACCAATGTCCCAAATGTCCCCACCTCCACCTGTACTCCAGACAGGCTTTCCAGTTCCCTCATTCATTCACATGATTATGGTAGTTTTCTGTGTAGTTATTGTTATAACTGCACTCTCACCACTCTTTGTGGTGAGCTTCATGAAGTGAGCTGAAAGTTCCAGCCCTCCTCTAATTGTCTCTGAGGATTCTTGCAAAAATTACTTTTATTTTTCTTAAAACCCATAGATGAGTTAGACTATTCTGCATCTCTCTCTCCCTCTGACTTATTTCACTCAGCATAATAGACTCCATGTACATCCATGTATAGGAAAATGTCATGACTTCATCTCTCCTGATGGCTGAATAATATTCCATTGTGTATATGTATCACAGTTTCTTTAGCCATTCCTCTGGTGAAGGGCATCTTGGTTGTTTCCAGGGCCTGGCTATTGTGAATAGTGCTGCAAAGAACATAGGTGTGAGGAAGGGGTTTTTGTATTGTATTTTTGTATTGTTCCTAGGGTATATTCCTAGGAGTGATAGAGCTGGATCATATGGGAGCTCAATTTCTAGTTTTTGGAGGAATCTCCATATTGCTTTCCATAGAGGTTGGACTAGACAGCATTCCCACCAGCAGTGGATAAGAGTTAGTTTCTCTCCACATCCCCACCAGCACTGATTGTTCTTATTCTTTGTGATGTGTGCCAGTTTCTGTGGTGTGAGATGGTATCTCATTGTTGTTTTGATTTGCATCTCCCTGATGATCAGTGATAAGGAGCATTTTTTCATGTGCCTTTTGGCCATTTGTATTTCTTTTTTATCAAAGTGTCTGTTCATTATTCTCCCCATTTTGTATGGGATTATATGTTTTTTTTTTCTTGTAAAGTTCTGTCAGTGCCCTGTATATTTTGGATATTAGCCCTTTATCTGATGGGTATTGGGTGAATAGTTTCTCCCACACGGTGGGTGGCTCTTGTATCCTGGGCACTATTTCTTTTGAGGTGCAGAAGCTTCTCAGCTTAATGTATTCCCATCTGTTGATCTCTGCTTCCACTAGTTTGGAAAGTACAGTTTCCTCTTTGAAGATGCCTTTAGTCTCAATGTCATGGAGTGTTTTACCTATGTGTTGTTCTATATACCTTATGGTATCTGGTCTGATATCAAGTTCTTTAATCCATTTGGATTTTACCTTCGTACATGATGTTAGCTGATGGGGGTGTCTATGTTTGCTTTTTTGCAAGTGGCTAACCAGTTCTGCCAGCACCACTTGTTGAAGAGGTTTTCCCTGCTCCACTTAGGATTTCTTGCTCCCTTGTCAAAAATTAGGTGATTGTATGTCTGGGGAACATTGTTTGAGAACTCAAGCCTATTCCACTGATTTGAGGGTCTGTCTTATTCCAATTCCATGCTGTTTTGATAGCTATTGCTTTGTAGTACAGTTTAAAGTTGGGGAAAGTAATGCCTCTCGTGTACATTGGAGAAGAATGTGTATCCAGGATTTTTTGGGTGGAGTGTCCTATATATATTGACTAGTCCTCTTTCTTCCATTACTCTTTTCAGGGTTAGTATGTTTTTGTTGGGTTTCAGTCTGGTTGACCTTTCGAGTGTTGACATGGCCGTGTTGAGGTCCCACAATTATTGTGTTACTATTGATGTCTTCTTTCAGATTTGTCAGTAATTGTATTAGATAATTTGCTGGTCTCTCATTGGGTGCATATAGTCTGATTTCTTCCTGTTGCACATATCCCTTGATTAGTACATAGTGTCCATCTTTGTCCCTTACCACTTTTCTGAGTATAAAGCTAGTGTCATCAGATATTAATATGGCCACCCCAGCTATTTTGAGGGTGTTGTTTGCTAGGATGATTTTCCTCCAGCTTTTGATTTTGAGTCTATGTTTGTTCTGACTATTCAGATGTGTTTTTAGTAGGCAGCAGAAGGTTGGATTCATCTTTTTGACCCATTTTCCACTCTGTGTCTTTTAATTGGTGAATTTAGTCCATTGACTTTGAGGGATATGATTGTCATAGGATTTAATGTCATCTTTGTAGATAATTTTGCTGTGTTTGTTGGTCTCTCTTGTCTTAAGAGTAGACCTGTCAGTTTTTCCTTTAAGGCTGGTTTTTATCCAAGTTGTTCTTTATCCATGAAGCTATGTATATTTCCTTCAAACATGAACGTGATTCGCACTGTGTGCAGTACTCTCAGTGAGGCATTCATTTCATTCAGTCTTGTCACAATATCCCACCACTGTCTTCTGGCCTTGAGACTTTCTTGTGACATGTCTGCTGTAAGTCTTAGGGATGCTCCTTGAATGTAATTTCCCTTTTTGATCTTGCTGCTTTCAGTTTTCTATCTTTATCTGTGGGATTTGTCAGTGTAATGAGGATGTGTCTTGGGGTGTTTTTCATTAGGTCTCTTTTAGCTGGTTCTCTTTGGGCATGTAGGATTTGATTGCATGTAGTCTTTACCTCTGGTAGTATTTCTGTGATGATGTCTTTGACAGTTGATTCTTCCTGGAGATCTCCTACCTGGGTCTCTGGGACTCCAATGATTCTTATGCTGTTTCTGTTGAGTTTATCAAAGACTTCTATTTTCATCTGTTTGCATTCCTTGAGTACTTTTTCCATTGCCTGTCTTAAGTTTCTTTTCCAATTTCTTCTGCTGTGTTGAGTTTTTCTGCATCACATCTTCCAGTACTCAGATTCTTTCCTCAGCTGCTGTTACCCTGCTGGCAAGGCCATCCATTGAGGTTTTCAGTTGAGCTACCATGTTTTTCAGATCTGTTATTTCAGTTTGGAGTTTTTGATTTCTGTCTTTGTATTCTGTTCAGATCGATCTATGCTTTCTTTGAGTTCTACAAACATCTTCCATATTGCTATTTTGAGTTCCTTATCTGAGATGTTAATCAAGTGGTCGGAATTTATTAGGTCATCCGAGCTTTTGCCTTCATTCTCTGTGCATGGTGTTTGCCTGCGAGGTTTCCCCATTGTCACGCTTGTAGTGTGGTTTTTCCTGCGTGCTGTGGTGGGGTTCATTAGTTAGAAAGAGTGTGTGGCTGCGAAGCACTCTTCTGCTTTTTTGGTGGTGCACACCCTAGGCCTCTGAGGAGACCTTCAGGTATTCGGAAACACAGACAAGCACAGGAGAAGTTTCCCTTGAAGTCCTCAGAGTGATCAAAGGCACAGCAGGGCGGAGCCTCCGCAGGCCAAAGAGCTCAGCTTATTGGATGGCGACCCCCACAGCCAGAGTTTACTCACTGGGCAGCTTCAAAATGTAGTTTTTTGGGGGTACACTCCCTAGTCCTCTGAGGAGACCTTCAGGTATTCAGAAACACAGACAGGCACATGAGAGGTTTCCCTTGAAGTCCTCAGAGTGATCACATAATTTTCATATTTAGAGGCTAGAGTTGGGAATTAATTTGAAGTGGTGATGAGAGGTATGCAAGTTAGCACAGGCATATAGTCTTCTGGAAGTTTCATGAGAATCACTGTTTTTTTGTTTTGTTTTGTTTTGTTTTGTTTGTTTTTTGTCGGCCAGCAAGATCTGTCAATCACATAAAAAATTAAATCCTCAGGAATTAAATGTATGTATTAGTATGCTGCTGTTTTTTGAAAGATAACTATTTTTCATATTTATAAAATTGATGATAGTAGTTTATATTTCCATTAGCTATAAAGAACCTAAAGCAAAAAATAATTGCCAGTTTGCTTAGTAGCTACATATTCAAAATAAAGTCATCTCATTGTCATGTTTATATTGGAGTTGAGACAGTAAATATTTTCTTCCCTGAATAAAATATCTGTGGATATAGCCTTCATGTTCTTTCTAAGGACAAGTTTCTGTAAAAAAATAAATGTCATCTCATTTCTTAATTAGAACATTGCTATTTGGGTACTATACATTTCTGCTTAGTTTCATCAATTAACCTGGACAAATTCAATAACTTCAATTAAATTATATTGGATCAATTCTGAGTACTGAAGCATCAATAGCACTCCCACTCCTAAAGTTATGTGCAAAAGAAGTTTTCCTAACATAGAGTTTATGCACCTTCTCAGTGACCATCTTCTTCACTTTCAGAACAGCACTGAAGAGAATTAAACTCACATTCTACATACACTTTTTTCATTATTATTTTTTGGGTCACACCCAGCAGTGCTCAGGGTTACTCCTGGCTCTGTGCTCAGAAGTCATACCTGGCAGGCTCAGGGGACCACATGGGAGGCTTTGTTTATGGGAAGGTTGCATGGTAAAGGGGGGTGTTCTTGTTAGGAATAAAACCCAACTACAATGATGTTTGTAATCACGGTGTTTAAATAAAAATATTATTTAAAAAATAAAATAAAATCACACACACAAAAAGAAGTCAATCAGTTGAAACAGAGTAGTAAACATTCAGATACTGTGGACCACAGAGATAGTAAAGAGGCTAAAGTGTTTGACTTTTCATGGCTGAGTCTGGGTTCATCCGAACATGGTTCCCAAGCTCCATCAGGAATAATCCCTGAACACAGAGCCAGGAGTAATCGGTAAGCATTTCTATGTGTATTTCCAAAACAAACAAGCAAATAAAAAAAGAATAGAATTTTATTTTATATTTTGAGTGTATTATCTTTATCTGGTAGATGTTATACTTGTGTTTTCTGATGAAGGCAGAAGGCTCCAGTCTGGTTTCTGTGATTTCTCAGTTATAAGACTCAGAGTAATTTTATGATTTGAGAAGGAAAAAATTAAAGCTGTTTTCTATAGCACTTAAATATAATCTCACAAATTTTAATAGATTTTTTAGAATAACCAAGAAATGCACCTAATTTCTATCAGAAAATTTAGGTTTTTTATTTTAAACACATTTTTGAATTCATTTTAACTTGTGCAATGTAAATACATACCTTAATTTTAATACATTTGAAATAACCTATGTAATTTGAGGAAGTAATTTTTTCTTTTACACATGACTATTCATTTTTCTTTAGCACCATTTGTTGAAGATCCTTTTTTGCTGTACTTCATATACCTATTGTACCTAACACCTTTATCATAGTTTAATTTCTACATATGTGAGGGTTTTTCTCTGGACTCTTAATTCCATTCCAATATCTGAAAGTTCAGCTTTACTCTACAATCATGTAGTTTTTATTTCTTTGCCTCTACAGAAAAGATTGAAATCTGAGAATACAAAGCTTTTTTATTAAATTTACTCTGCCATAAATGCATTCAAAATATTTTCCTTGTATAAACTCCATATCAGAACTTAATTCACTTTTTCAATTTTTCATAGAGAGAAAGCAGAAGTCTGATTGGTAATTTGTAAATTAAAAAAGCAAAAATTTTAATAATCTTTACTTTAATACTTTTCAGAACCTGAAACTTATCATTACTTATAATAAATGTCATTTTTCATGGTGGTTTGCTTTGGGGTTACACCCAATCTACTCTAGGCTTATCCTGGAACCATACCCATGGATTCTGGTCAGTTCCTAAAACCATAGAGGGTATTTAGGATCAAATCAGGTTGACCACATAAAGGTAGAATACTATACCTGCTGTATCATCACTCTAACTACATGATTAATGTCCCTTAACAGTTTATCAAATTATTCCAATCATTTTAGTAATAGTAAGGTTAAATGAATTAATTAACTGCACAGGCTTTAAACTAAGTAATGTGAACTGACCCTATAGTTTTATGAGGTTCTCTGTAAAGAAAATAAGAAATTTGGAATCTTTTTAAAGGCCTTTGGAGTGTTACAATCTCCCCAAATAATTGAGATTCTTGTATTTCAAAGGGCCTGGATTACAGGTATCATGAGGGTAGAAGCAATTATAATACGTAGAAAATACTGTGAGCTATTGGAGCATCTTCAATATAGTCAATTTTTTTATTTTTCCATCTTATTCACTTAGTAATACAAAGTAAAAAAGCATATGAATAATATGTTGTTTTTTTTTTTTGTGTGTGTGTGTGTGTGAAAACCATTTTTTGGAGACCTCCATTCTGACTTTCACATTTGAACTGGTATCTTGAAGATAACCTTTTATTGCGTATTTTAAAAGTTATTTTGGTAGTATGGCCTGGATTGGAGATGATGAGTCCATACTCATATGCTTATTCCTGGCTCTGTGCTAAGGGATGGTTTCTGGCTGGCACTTAGGGAATCATATAAATTCCCAGAATAAAATCTGGGTCTTTCTTGTGCAAGGCAATAATCTTTCCCACCTTACTATCTGTCCAGCCAGTCACTGAATATTTTAACCATAGAATTCTCTTTCTTAGTTTTTCCACATGAAAATAATAAAATTACACAGTATTCAATGTAACTATATATAAATAGCTGGGAAAATAGCATTTCTTTGAGATGAAAGAAAAGAGACTTACACATGAAATATGTGTACCTAAAGATAAAAACCATAGTTTTTATTTCATTGTATTTTTAAATATATATATCTGTTAAATAAGTTTAAAAGAGTCTCTAGGATAGGACACTAAAGTCATATTTTAAAAATATTTATTTAACTCTCAATTCCATCTGTCTCTTGTTATCCCCACTCTACCTTTAGAACAATTCATTTAATTTTGCTGTTGACTCTACATGAGGTAGAATCAATATACCAATGCTAGGTATGTGACATAATGCTTCTGAATTCTTCTTCTGTAGGCAGCATCTTTTAATGGTCTTGGAGTAGGAGTTGCTGTGATTCCTGAAATATAGACAAATTCACAGACCATGTAAGATCTTATCAACAGCTGCCAGCGACAATCTCCACTAGTTCAAAGGCTGGGATCTAGGCAGTGCACTCTTCTCTGGGAAGACTTTGTTTTGTGTTCCTCATTCCCTTTTTATCTTCAATTGTTATTTTAGACATCTAGGAATCATACTGTCTGACTTTGCTATTCCACACATTTTATGTGGCTCTATCCAGGGATCCATCTATCCAGTTGGGATCTTGCACACTTGCTTATTAGGTGTTTGCTCTGGGTCACATACTGTAGGTGTTTTGCTCCTGCATATTCCAATTGTATTGCTTGCTGTAGATCATTGCAATGCTCATATAATACTCATCAGTGTTTGCACTTCCTGACTATGGTGCTCAAACATTTCTGGTTGTTGGGACTCTTTTATATTTCATACTCTGGCATAGCTGGGAACAATTTTCTGTGCTGAGGATCACTGAAAGAACTGCAGTCAATCTTACAACAAGCTGCTTGGATTCCTTTTGGATTAACTAAGTGCCACTGGTCATTGAGTTCTTGACTTTATGTTGCATGGCAGGTGCTCTAAGACACTAAGCTATTTCTTGTTAAGTAACTTAATGAGAAATTATGGTAAACATCTTTATATTTCAATTGTACCTTTAGCCGCTCTACCAACATATGTCACCTATTGATAAAAATATTTTCCTCATGCCCAAGCAATAGTACAGTGGGTAGGGCTTTAATCTTGTTGGTGGCCAAACAAAGTTTGATCCCTGTTATCTAAAATGGTCCCCGATAAAATGGTCCCTGAGCATACCACTAGGATTAATTAATTCTGGCATAGGGCCAGAAGTAAGCTTCGAGCATTGCCTAATGTGCTTCCAAAACCAGAAAGAAAGATTTAGACATTTTTTCATCTTATGAAACTGAGTTAAATTCATCTTAATAATAATTATAAGGGGCCAGAGTGATGGTGCAGAGGTAGGGCGTTTGCCTTGAATGCGGCTTACCCAGGATGAACCATGGTTCTATCCCCTGGTGTCCCATATGGTTCTCCAAGCCAGGAATGCATAGCCAGAAGTAACTGCTCAGCATCACTGTTGTATCCCAAAATAAATAATAATAATAATAATAATAATTTTGAAAGAATATTTTTAGTTATAATGGATGCTCTAAAAGTGATAATGACCATGTTCTTAATTATAAGTGACATTTATTACTAATCTAATATTATACAACATATTGATAAATTATTTCTATAGAATTTTATTCAAGAGAGTAAATGCAAAAAATTCTCTTCTGAATAAAATATTTTATTAATATACTTTATTAAAAAATAAATTTTTTACATTTTGGTTTTGTGGGTATAAATAATTATGATGTTGATTTTATTGCTGGGAAGAAATTAACAAGCCATTTAATCTCAAAGACTAAGCTATTTATTTTATTTTAAAATAAAAAGCAATTTGTTAACTAACTTCTCATTTATGTATTTATGTTTTGCTTTGGGGGCCACAACCAGCAGTATTCAGTACTCACTCTTGGCTCTGTGCTCAGGGCTTATTCCAGTCAATGCTCTAGGGCATGTAGTACCAGGGAAGATTGGGTCTTGCCACATTCAAAGCATGCACTCAGTTAAGTGACACATCACTCCAGCTCGTGTTTTTTAAAAATCTCTCATAAAGTTAAAATTACATAAGCCTTGGTAGAATTATGTTACTATAAAATAATGTCTTAATATGTAACCTGTTATTTGATCTTATTTATAAACATTTATTAATATGTCGTGTTAGTTAGAAGGTAAGTCCATGTTAGACTGAAGATATTTTTTTTAATTGGGGAGGGTCCCTAGGGATGACTGTCTGTCCCTAAGGAATAACTCCTTGTTCTGTGCTCTGGGATTTCTCCTGGCAAGACATAAGGAGGACCATTTGTGGTACTGGGAATTGAAGGCTATTTATAAGGCAAATACCATGATGGACGATTAAGAATTAAATCTCAATTCCATGAGTTATTTTCATGAGGACACTGAAAACACAGCACGCTGTGAAACGCTCTTTGTGGCTAGCTAGATGTGATACTCTGCTCACAGCTAGAAACTCTAAGTGACCTTGCACATTTAGCAAATTCCTGCCCTGGCAACCAGCCAGACCACCTGGAGAAAAGTCTAGCCAGAAGAAACTAAGGGTCTTTTTTTTTTCTTCAGTTTTTCATATTGTTTCTCCTTGTTGTGCATTAGCTAATCTGTAAAGATTTCTGCATATATAAAGCCCCTTCCATCTTTCCTAGAGACTCAAGTAATTCTCTTTATTTTCATTTCCATCAGGAGGAAATGAAGTAAACTTTATTTCATTCATGCTCTTTCCAAGCAATTGGATCTCTACATGGTGATCTCTTATCTGTTCAATAGAAATCCAACAGAAACATGTCTAGTGTCAAAATTCAAAGACTGCTTCTCATTTTAAAAGCAGCCTAAAATTCTATTTAGACCTTAAAACAAATGTTTTCTTTATTCAAATTCCACAAATCCCTCTTTTTGTTAGTATTCTTAAACTACTTATCATATTCCACTTGATTTATTTAGCATATTCAATCATACTTACTATATTGTAAATTCTTTCTTTGTGTTTTATATTAGGAGTCATCCAGCCATGTTCAAATCTTCTTCCTGGGTCTGCACTCAGGGACTATTCCTGATAGGGTCCAGGGAACAAATGGGGTGCTGGAGATTGAAATCAGTACAACTTGTAAAAGGCAAACACCATCCCTACTGTATTATTGCTCTGGCTCAAATAAATTCTTATCAACGCATAGGCTGTGTATATTACCTATTCTTCTAGTGGTGCCATCTCAGAGTGTATTACGTAGGTCATCAGAATATATTTTTAAATTTTCTTTTATTGAAACAATTGTGATCAATAGAATCCTTCATAGTTGAATTGAGATATACAATGATTCAGGGCTCTTCCCACCACCAGGGTCAATATTCCTCCACCAAAGACCCCAGGCTATTTCTTATACCACCACTATTTGGCCCCTGCTTTCCTAGTATAATAGGCACCTTTAAATTTAGATCAGTTAAGTTTAGGCCCCTAGATTCTATTATTATTGACTTTGGTTTGGATATTTAGTTTGATCCCTATTTACTTCCCTGTCAATGCTTTCAAGACCACTTGCCTACAGATCCCCAGCCTTTCTTTGATTCTTTCTTCTTGGTTTTATTAAAAAATGTGGAAATATGTGGTAAAATCAAATAATCTGTGTCCCAAGTTTCTAAGAAAAATGCAAGAAACCCAATTTAAAAGATAAGAGATTTAAAAAAATTCAATTAAAAATAGTGTGTGTAACAGGTTTTTGTTTTTTGTTTTTTGTTTGTTTTGTTTTGTTTTGTTTTGTTTTGCATTGACACAGCAAAATATGGAGGATATAGAAAGGAAAAACATTTGGCCTAAAAACAGGAAGACCTTAGGCATGAAGGATCCTGCCATAAGACCAACTATGGCTCCAGGCATACTAAGTTATTTAACTCCAAGTCTTTCTCTGTAGTCTTATTAAAAGTTCTTCACAATCACAGTTGTGGTTAGATTTCTGTAGTTAGAGATCCTGTTTTTTTTTTTTGTTTGTTTGTTTTTTAAAGATTCTATGTTGAAGTCAGAGTGACACAGAAAGTCTTCCGTTTCATCTTACGATTAGGTGGCAATGCAGAGAGCTCTGCCCTGAAAACAAGTTGTTGTTGTCACCAAGTAGCCAGGGTGTCATATGAACCCACTCTGGTGCGAGTTTATGTCAGGGCAGCATTAGAACCATCCCTGGTAGAAGTCCATTTCCTGGTGCTGGTGGGGAAAACTGTGCTGGTTCCATAGATGGGATTCAAGGTTCAGGGGTAAATAGCCAATGTTTGATCTACTGGAGCCTAAATCTAGTGCCTAATCATCAGAATATTTCTGTAGTAGATAAATAATAAATTAAGTAGAATTTAAGTAGAATTTACATATTCTTAAGTAGAATTTTATATATTGTGAAAAGCTAAACATTACAGTGAAGATTCTAAGATAGTTTAAAATTTTTCCAGACTTCATCTTTAAGAATTATGTTTCTTGGGTTGCAGAGGTAGAGCAAAAAATAAGGCACTTCCTTTGCCTGTGGTTGACGAAGGTTTAATCTCTGTGACCACAAATGCCCCCACAACCACCCCATCCATCCGTGCAAGATTACTCTCTCAGCATGGAGCCAAGAGTAAGTCCTGAGCACTGCTAAGTATGACCTCCAAATTAAAAATAAATGTTTCTCTAGTATAGTATAAATCAATTAATTGTTATATTATCAGGCTTAAGATTGAAAAACTAAGTTGGTAGTCTAAACCAATTTTACATGGATTTTTATGAATGAAGAACAAATAATGATATTTCTTTAACCTGCATTCACAGAAAATGTCTATCTATGATTGTTTGTTTTAAATAAACACTAAGTTGATATAACTCAGTGTAAATTTTAGTTAAAAATCCAATTACTGAAAACAGACATTTTCAGTAGTTGGCAATTTTAACACTAATGTTTATATTCCAGAAATATGAGAATATTAAATTATTATTGCTATTTTAGGCTAGCAAATAAATGTACTACCCTTAATTCAGTTATTTCCTCTTAAGTTTATTCTGCTTTCAGCTAAATTTATAATTAGCTTTCTCATATTTCTCATAAAATATTTTAGTAGTACTAATATTACCTTTTATTTTGTTTTATCTAGGAATATATACAGCTTTGTTAAGAAATTATTCCTGGTTCTGAGCAATGTGATCACTTCTGGTGGAGATTTTGGGGAACCATATAGGTTCTGGCAAATGAACTCTATTTGGCCCTATACAAATGATATTAATTTCCTTCTTGCATTATCTCTCTGCCCTTTCTTTTTTGTAAAATGTTTTTCCTGTCTCTCTGATTGTTTTTGGCTCAAAGTGTTCATATTTTCCTTAATTCTTGCACTTATTTTAACAGATTTCTAAAACTCTAGTGTGGTGATCTTCTTTCTTTCATTAGAGAAGTTTTATTTCCTGCTTCTCTTCTGAATAGCTCTGGTTTCTCTAACTTTTGAAAATTTGTAGAGTATGTTCAGTTAAATAGCTAACTTGAATTCAAATACTAAGTTATATTGCTATTTTAATTATTGCTAGCACTCTAATAGTGTTAAAGTTTATGGTTTTGGTTGAAAAGTTACTGTATCCCACTACCACCAAACTTCCCCTGACTCTTTATCACTATTCCTGTGTCATTTCTAACTCTCCTCTTTATTCCTCTAATTCCTCTCTCTCTACTAGGTAATAGACTTTTGTAATCTAAAGATTTGTCAATGTTCAAAATTGTCTAGTTCCCTATCTTTTTCTCTATAAACACAGATGAGTATGATCATCTCTATCCTTTTTCTTTTAACTTAATTGTTTTAACATGACACCTCCCTCCAGTTACATCCATTGAAATTAACTCTTTGATTTAATGTTTCCTTAAAGCTTCATAGTAATTCTACCGTGTGTATGTAGGACTTCTTTTCCATTCATCTGTGCTTAGACATTGGATATGTCTGTTTCCTGGCTGTTGTACTAAGTATTTCAGTGAAGATATATATGGGTTGTGGATTCCATGGTATTGGTTGTAAGTTTCTGGATCATATATAAATTTTATTTATTTTTCTTGTTTGTTTTTGGGCCACACCCATCGGTGATACAGTGCTTACTATTGTCTTGGCTC
The DNA here is from genome assembly GCF_024139225.1 of Suncus etruscus. NCBI lineage: Eukaryota > Metazoa > Chordata > Mammalia > Eulipotyphla > Soricidae > Suncus > Suncus etruscus. The sequence continues at coordinate 61,025,742 of NC_064860.1, read as the reverse complement.
TGTAGTTAGGATGCACTCACTATGAAATATCAGAACTCACTATGAAATACCAGTCTTGGCTCTGTACTTAGGATGCACTCACTATGAATACCAGAGATTGAACCTGAGTCAGCGACATGTAATACAGACAACCCTACCACTGGACTATTGTTCTTATTTTAGAAAATTTTGTTTATCCTATTAAGGGAATTCTTAATATGTAATATGCTTTAATATTATGGTAATAAGAGTCTAAGTCTAAATGTCTAAGGGTTTACTGGACTCTGTTGGATGCTAGTTGAACTTTCTGTGTTATATTTAGGCTTACTGAACTTGATAGATTTCTATGTAACTTTTTCATAATTTTTTGTGATAACACTGGGCTGACATTACTATAAAATTGGGAGGTATCAAAACTTCAGTTTGCCTTAGATTCATGATTTATAGAGTTTAAACAATTATGGTGATTTGGAAGTTTGATGTTAATTTACCTGGAACTGGCTATTACTTTTAGAAGGTGTAAGGCTTAACATTGGGTTGTGTTCTGCTGTGGTCAAAGCAGAAGCATAATCAGCCCACAGAGAAGATTCTTCCACAGTCTGGACAAAACTCCCTGGACCAAACTCCCAGGAAGTATCTGTGATCATTATTTTCTATTGGTAAAATACATCTTTGATCTTCAAAATTAAAGCCCCCCACATTTTGTTTCATTTCTGTTCTACATCTTTCAAGTTCTCATCATTATTTCATTAGCAAAGGGTTGTCTAGGATATCTTAATGCAGAGCACCTGATTTATAAACATGATGCTGTGAATTTGATTCCCAGCATCATTCCATGTGCTGAATGCAATCCAGGCTCTGTTGTCTTTTGGGGTCATGGTAATGCAAGTAAAGTAGAAAGCCTCTGTTGATCTGGCTAGTTGGCAAGAGTGAGTCCATTTTTAGTTATCATGATCCTATTTTCTAAATCTTCCATAATTTTCCAAGTTCTTTTCAGACCAATAGAGTTTATCATTTCCCAGTTATTTCTCAAAACAAACAGATAAATTAAGATTCGACCAACCTTGGGTCAGGTTATAGGAAGACAGAGAAAGAAACAGGTTGTAGCAAATCAAATGGTTCAATAAATTATATAAAGACCCTAAAGAAGCAGAAGATTCTAATCTCTTCAGCTGATTGGAAATACAGGACATTAGTTTGATTTTAGCAACCTACAAGGGTCTCATATTAATAGAATATCGGTGCAGAAGGAATGGAATTCTTTGATGCCAATTAAAAACCCTATTGGTTTGATTAGCAGCACAAAGCCTCAAATTTCTTTTAAAAGCCACTGCACAGAAACAATTATCTCAATTTAGCTAAATTCTTCTAGTAGGTAGTTTTATTCTTATTTGCTTTATAATAAAACTATTCTGTTTCAAGCTCTGACTCCAGTAATTCTTTCTCTTTTTTTTTTTGCTTGTTTGTTTTGATTTTTTGGGCCACACCTATTGGTGCTCAGAGCTTATGCCTACCTAGCTCTGTGCAAAGAAATCAATCCAGAAAGGTCTCAGTGATGAAATTCAGGTAGATCTCATTCAAAGCAAATGCCCTACATGCTGGTCTGTCATTGTTCTGACCCTATTTTTAGTGTTTTTAAAAGTGAAGAATCAGGAATTACTAACAACCTCAAGAGCCAATGAACCTATATCACAACAACTGTGTGCACATGAGAGCCAACTAAGCAAACATGAAAACATGGGTGGTGGGATCTTCTTGTATCACAATAGCAATCACTACTCTAAAGAATAAAGCAAAGGAAAAATTAAATAAAAAAAAATCCCCAAAGAGCACAAAGCTTTGAGTGCATGCCTTTACATACTAGTCTCTCTCTCTCTCTCTCTCTCTCTCTCTCTCTCTCTCTCTCTCTCTCTCTCTCTCTCTCTCTCTCTCTCTCTCTCTCGTGTATCCTTAAACATCACTGGGTTTAACCCACAAAACAAAATGAAAAAAAAATCAACTAAAGATTTAAAAGAAATTGTGTCACTGATCTATTTTGAAACTTTCTGACACTGCTTTTAAATATGCAGATTTAAAGAACAAACAACAAAACAAAGAAACTAAAACCTAAGCAACTGTATTGTGTGTCATCCTAAAACAACAGTTATAGCTAAAGGACTAATCATATCTTGGTCAACACCTTAAGGCCAATTTAAATTCTGAATATTTAAAATTCTCAATACTTAAAAAGTGAAAATCTGCCAAAGATAACTTTGGAGAGAAAAATTCTGAGAGGCTAAACTTAAGAGGGTAATGACATCCGAGTCAAAGGAAAATGTTGACTAGTCTAGAAATGGCAAACTTGCTTAGTAAAAGGCTAGCTAATAAATTTTTCCTTTACTGAAATTTTCCCTTTACATTTATTTTCTCTTGTACCACATTCTTCATTTTATCCTTCTCTGTGGTCTCACTTTCTTCTTTCTTCTTTCTTTCTTTTTCTTCTTCTTCTTAAAAACAAAACAAAACAAAACAAAACAAAACAAAAAAAAACAACAATACTCTAGTAAATCTACAACACTAGTAACTTTTGGAAAGTTCCCAATTTACATAAAGGTCCATACTTGGTCAATTGGCTGTATAGTTTGCTTGTGTTAATCTATGTAAAACAAGAACAGAAAATCAAGGAAGACAATCTCAGAATAAAGGATTCCATATTACTTTAATAATTTAAAAAATAAAACATAAAAACAGTAATCTAGAGATACTTTGTGTTCTTTCTCTGGGATGAAATAAAGAGTTTCATATCTTCTTTCAGGGAAAACACACACACAACAAACACACATACACACACACAACTCACATACACATACACACACAAATACTTGGGCCAGAAGGCTAGTACAGGCATTAAAGCACTTATTCACATACAATAGACCCCCTTTGTATTAGTAGCACAACATAAGAGTCTCTCAAAGGAGTGTTCCCTGAGCACAGAGCCAGGAGTAAGATTAGAGCTAAGCCTAATGTGACCTTATAATCATACCCCCTCCCCCAAAAATCAAATTGAAAATATAACCCCAAAACTGTAATCTTAAATTTGAGAATTAGGAAAAGATGGACTAAATTTTTTAGTACTTAATAAAGAAAGAATGTATGAAAAATATAAATTTAACACTCCAGATAAGAAACGTCTAAGCAACATTTCCTTACAATAAATAACAGAGCATTTAAAACAGAATGAATCAAGCATGTACTCATAGGCACTGGAAAGATAATGCAGAGAATATGCAAAAGACCTTAATTCAATCTCAACACTATTTATGGTGTCATCAAAGACTGCAAGAATGATCCCTGAGCATTCCAGCTATCAGCTTCCCAAAAGATGTATTGGAAAATGTGAATTAACTTAAATTATAAAAATGTAAAAATATAGAATTCTGGAGAAAAATTTATAAGAGTATTATTAACATATGTATATATTGATATAGGGAGAAGGTGTATATAAGTATATCTCTATATATTTATTTTGGGTGTCAATTTCAAATGTCTGCAACACAGATTTCTAAGTAAGTCTTCCTGTGAGGTTTTCTATATCTTTAGATCAGCTCTCTATTAAAAGATAAAATAATTTATTATCTTAATTCTCAGTTTCTTCCCTTTCTAGTGTTTTGAAAGAACCTGCTTATCTTTTTGAAGCAATCATTCAATGATTGTAGTATATAATGTAGTGGTAGGAATTTATTTTGTGAGAGAGTTTACTGTGCTGGTCAGGATAATAGAAATAATGTTTAGAACTTCAAATATTAGAATTAGTAAATAATGCTTTTTAATAAACAAATTATATGAATGAAATGCATGCTATTTATTTCCCCACTGTTTTTTAAATTATATATCATGGTTGAATAAATCTATTAAAATCTATGAGTTATAGTTTATTTGAAAGATGACCTTTTATAACCTACCTAGTGTACTCAATTCATTACAGGAATGTACACTATTCCAGTAGGAGAGGACTTCCATTTTTTTAATATGCTTCTTACAATCAATGATGTTCTCAAGAGGATTTTTGTTTCACAGACTTGAAATTCTTTGTAAATCCTCAATATGACCTAATATAAAAATCAATGCTTCTTTAGGTAGGTTCTTTTCTGTTATTAGATCTCACCTTGGCTTCATGCTGATGAGTTTGGAAATATAAGCAGCATTCTAACACAGGGCCTGGCTTTCTTCTTGGCAATGCATTAAATTTTATTATGGTAAATTTTCTTTTTAACGAAACACTACAATTTAACTTGGATTCAAATAAGTATACCAGCTCTGGCTGATAGTCAATTATGTGCTTTAAAGTGTGCATTAGTATCTTATTCTCAAATAAAAATGTTTTTTTTTTTTTGGTCTAGGTTTTATCACAGTTCCTGATCTCCCTTTTTGATAAAGAGACTCAGTATTTTTGGTTTAGTAAAAATTAAAGGAAATAATAATGGAAACTGTAAATAGCTCTTCAATTAGTTATAAATACAGGTATTTATAGCCAGTTTCATTTGCTATCATCCCATATGGTCCTCCAGACCCATCAGGAGAATGTCTGAGCACTGAGTCAGGAATAAGCCATGAGCACCACCGGTGTGGTCCAAAGGAAAAACAAACAAAAAAAAAAATAGAAAGTGTAATTCTATGGAATATAGGGATGATGAATTCCATAATTTAAATATTCATTAAATAAATGAATCAATTAAATATATCAAAGTAAGTTCTGGGACATTTAAGGTCATTTATATTAGTCTAATTAATAATTCTACAATTGGGCTTTTCAAGCCTTAGTGATTAGAGTATTCAGCACAAGAAAAGATTTAGATGTTCTCTGAGGTGTTTTTAGAAAGGTTTTCATTCAAAAAAAAAAAAATTAAAAAAAAAAAAAGGGCCCGGAGAGATAGCACAGCGTCGTTTGCCTTGCAAGCAGCCGATCCAGGACCAAAGGTGATTGGTTGGAATCCCGGTGTCCCATATGGTCCCCCGTGCCCGCCAGGAGCTATTTCTGAGCAGACAGCCAGGAGTAACCCGTGAGCACCGACGGGTGTGGCCCAAAAACCAAAAAAAAAAAAAAAAAAGAAAGAAAGGTTTTCATTGATGTGTGAATTTTCTATAACTTGGAGTAAGCTGTATTTTCTACCCATCTCAATCCTCTATCAGAACACAACTTTTTCTAATTCTCAAGGTATTTGTCAGCTGAATACTCACCTAGTTCAATGCTTGGCACTGAATATAGTCCTCTGAACACTGCTAACATAGCCAGTTACCTTGTTCACAGAATCAAGAGTAAGCCAGACCACAGTTGCATAGGAGTGTGCAAGCCGCAGAAAAAATTCTAAAAACTATGGTGAAAATGGTAACTTTATGGTAATTCTCATGGGAGATACAATGTGTTATTAATTTTATCTTCCAATATGACTGCTCAAAAATGTATGAAATTGTTGTGGGAGGACAGTAGCTACTGTGAAGGGATGGGTGTGAAGAGAAACTCAGTATGAAGATTTCTTTTCATAGTCAAAATGCCATTAAGGAGCAGTAGAGAGACTGAAATGACTAGTTTTGTTGTTGTTGTTGTTGTTGTTGTTGTGTATTTTCTTCTACAACTTTGTCACAATAAGCTAGCAATTTTCACCCATTTTCTGCCTCTTATAAATAAATGAATAAATAAATCTATCAATAATTAGTGATAGGACTTGGGAAAAGAACCTAGAGTCTTGGGCCTCATTGGTATTAAGAATCAGAAAGGAAATTTCCAGTATGACTTTTCATTAAAACATGTTGGGAATGGCGTAATGTGTTCTATCACCGAAGATTTTCATGTTTTTCTTTTTCCCCATTTTTGGCCACACCCAATAGTGCTCAGGGGTTACTCCTGTCTGTGCTCTTTTGGATAACTCCTTGAAGTGTTCCGGGGACCATATGTGATTGGGCCCAGATCAACCTTGTGCACAGCAAACATACTACCCACTGGGCTCACTCTCTAGCCCCTTTTTGTTTTACTTTTAAGAAACGATCAAGTTTCCATAATATTTCCTAACTAAGAGAGAAATAATCTCATAGTCTAGAGCAATTACTAAGAGATACGTCATTTTTTTCCACATATTTTCTGGACTCATTGGACATGTCTTTAAAAGATTAAAGAGAGAAAACAAACAAACAACAAAAAGAAGAAAATCTATGCTGTTTAGTCACATCTTTCAGTGTCAAGATTTCCCAGATATTTTCCACCAGAAATCCTGATTACTGTTAACAAAAATGTTCACTCATCACATTTTTAGAAAATTCATCACTTTTACAGAAAAGGAATGTTTATGTTGATGTTTTTTGTTGAAATTCTGGACAAAAATCTTAGCTTTTCAATAACAGGCTGTTCTGCTTCTGTCATGTAATTGAGCTAAGGCATCTCTGAGGATTTATCTCCACTAATGTGCGCCAGCAGTAGGTGGCCTTTCTTTGAACCCGTTAGAATTGTGACTTTTCTTTGAACTCTTGCCTGGTTGGTGCTACTGACCTTGTTGCTCGTTTATAACTTGGGTGCCATTTATCACTCCCAGACTTACAGATATTGTTGTGGAATGAGACTTAACACAATCATTCATGCCTTGGCCTCTTCCTGGTGGAGCCTTCCAGCTTCCTTCATTACAGGATAACTGATAGTGCAAGATTAGTGACAAAGCTGTAATTCTATTGAGGAATTGTGATGTAACTGTATCATAAACTATAAAGTGAGACTCAAGAGGTTTGAGATCACAAATTCTGAGATGAAGTTACAGCCCTGAAAGTCAATCTCTGCCAATATGTGTTTTATGATGTTTTGTAATCTGCCTGTAAAATATTAGCTACCAGTAGAAAATACTTTCCCCCCAATATTGACTTTATTATATAGCCTTTGCAATTTCAGGACTTAAAATAAAAATTGATTTTTATTTCTATAGATATATACAGTGATTTTTAGATACCATTAAAAAACTTGCTGTTTTATTTGGTAATATAATATACATTTGTACTCTGTGGGTCTTTTTGCAAGTCTTTTGTATAGCATTTGAAGATTTTAAAACTATGCAACTAATTGTTTATATATGTGAAATAAAATAATTTATTGAGGTGAAATTCACATTCTAAATGAATCATAGTAGCACAAACAACTCAGAGGCATGCAGTTCATTTATAATTCTGTGAAACCATTATCTAGTCTGCAGTCTTCTCTCACCCCAAGGTTAAACCCTGTTAAATCTCATTGGAGTCAGAGTTTCTTCCTATCTTACTGTCTCCCTGCCCTCCATGTGTCAAAATTTCAAAGTAAAAATAAATTGTCTTACGATTTCAATTATTTAATTAGGCTTTAGAAGCAATTTAATCCAATTATTTGTTATCCTTATCATTTCCGTTAGCTTGTGCCTGTTAACAATTTTTGTAAGTCATTTTGGTAGTGGAGATTATTCACATAATACAGGTTTAGGGATTAATGATGATCATTGTTATTAAGTGCACCACAGAAACTGATTAAGCTAGGAAACACCTTTCCTGCAGGATTCACAGAGACCTTTTACGCATTAAGAAACTTTGTCTGGAATCATAAAAAATTGCATTGCCTGAACTGTTTGCAACCTTTTCCATGTAGCATTCTGAGTCACCTGTTGAGATCCATAGGTTTTTAAACAGACTCTCAACCTAATTATGGCATTGTTAAAGAACAGCATGAATTAATGTACAATTTTAAAGTATAGGAATAAATAAATTAATATAAATCAAACATATATGTTCATATTGACAATATATTTTGGGGAATAAAAGAAACAAGATTCCTAGTTTCTGGTATTCTTTCCATTAAGTCAAAACACCAGTTAACATTTTAAAAGCATTTTTGTCCATTATCTATATTTTTATCACAACCTTGAAATTTAACCTCTGTAAATTTTTAGATGTGTTTGGATAAATTAACTTCTATCACATCAAATTTTCTTCCTTTGTAAGTAGGATTCTTGCCAGATATATTACAGTTATAAATTGACTAATCATATGAATTTAGATGGCTGGGCTTCCAAAACCTGCATTAATTTTCAGTACCCTACAGTCTGGCTCTAGCTTTAAAATTCTGATACTTATATTGTACTATTTATTAACTTGTCTAAAGTTTTAATAAAACAAGAAGTTTTATACTCACAAATAAGGGATCCCAATAAAAATGTTAAAATACAGGCCCAAATAAATGAGTAATTATGATAGTTGACCTGTATATAAACTTTCATGAACTCACAATGAGTTATATAGTCAAGAGAAAATTCAGTTTTGCTTTAATAAATATACTTAAAACCAGTGTAAATACATGACTTGCCTACAAACTAGGGCTTCTTACACATACACTGAATTTATAAAGAAGGGTATGTGTGTTTTTGCCTTCACTTGCCTTTCCTGTTTAATCATGTAAAGTAGAAACTGTCTATATTCAGCAGAGAGGGGAGAATATATCAAACTAGACCCACCACTTTTAAATGTTCATTTGTTATTTCACTGAACTGAAAGATAAGAGTAAGAGATTTAGTCAACCCTCAAGTAATAAAATATTTTTCTCCCATCATTAAAGTAGTTTTTAGTTACTACAAAGATCCTTTTGCTAAATACATGCATCAAAAATTTATCTTCAAATTTTTCAACCTTTGAACATGATAAAGCTTATAATAACTGCATTGTATATGTATTACCATAATAGATTATCATTTATGTAGTTTATTGTTTATCATTATGGTTTTAAAATATCTATTTTTTGATTTAGAATTGATATGCTAAATGTAGGTTTTAAACTGTATCTCTTGCCCTCTCCCTCCCTTTTAATCTATAACCCAGGATCATCCCTAAATTTTGCTCAGTATTGCAAAACATCTATTGTGTCAACTACTTTACAGAATGGAAAGTAAAAATTTTTGCACTAGCTTTTTATTTTAGAAATAGTCCTTTCATTTTTTTAGTTAAGAAAAATAGTTTGTATAGAGAAGTATTTAGTCAATGAGGTTGATTAAGTTTGGTCACAATAAGAGTAGGAGTAAACTTTCTATAAATTATTTTATTGTTTATAAAAACTATAAAACAAAGTTTTGTAAAAACTGTAAAAACAAAGTTATCAGTATTTTAAAGAGAGAAATTAACTTTAACTCACATTAGACAAATATGATTATTGAGTTTTCTTTGAAAAATATGTTTTATAAAATTAACCCAAATTAAAAAATTAGTGTTCTTTGTTTTTTCTTCAAGTGTTAATTTTTATAAGCAGGTTACATTTTCACTGTCAGTTTCTATGAAGTTAGTATAAACTGTCCCCCAAATCACTCTTGAAATCCCACATCTTTTGCTAAATTTATCATTTTGCTCAGCAATCAGTTTATATAGTCAGACAGACTGTCATGATTCTTGACAGGAAATTAATAAACTGGTTCCATTGAGCAAGATGGGTAGGAGTAAAAGTTATCAGGTTGAAAAAAGTTTTAGGTAGAATCTAATTTTTATTATAATGTAAAATGTACTTAAGTTTATAAAATGATCAGAAAATAAACAGTCAGATGAGCTGGAATGTAGATTTTTACCTTGCAAAAATTTCTGTAAAAGTCAATTGTATATAACACAGTATATTTTCATATTTGATTCCTAATAAACTTGCTTATCTTGGCTGTATCAGCAGCATTTACATTATGAAGCAATTATACAGCGAAGTAGATATTTACTCTATATCTTAGGCTTTGCAGCAAACTGTTCATGAATATGTTGTACATGCCATGTTGGTAGTCCTGTAGTGTGACCTTCAGAATGTTGATGGACAGCACTGGCATTCAATGGCACTATCTAACCCATGTTACAGGTTCTAATACAGAAAATTAGATCTGTGAAAATACTCCTAAAATCTGAATGATTTATCCAGAGCAAATGCTAAAACATCCCCCACCTTAGGCATTTTTATAGAGTGGTTGTTTAAATATGGATATTCAGTAGAAGATGTACATGGAATTATCATGATTTATTTCATTGTCACAATGACTTATTTTTACCAGAGGAGAATTGAAATGAGTGCTAGGTATGGCATTTCTGACCAAGGATCCAAGATAAAATTAAATCATAGTAAAATATAAAACACTGTAGAATTCTAAAAGCAGTGATACTAGTAAATTAGGCTTAGAATCAAAGAATGGGAAAAACATATAAAATATAGCAATTCTATTAATCAGATATTTGTTATATACTTGACTAAAAAGTTTAGATAGTTTATAGCAAATACTAAACGACTACTTTTTTTTTTATACTTTGAAATTAGAAGCTATTCCTTAGATGTTTCCCTTTCTCCCTAGGTTGTCTTTAAGAACTTTTCAGGGAAATTTGAATCAATGCCTTATTTTTCTTTCCACACATTTTTCTGTAGCATGCAGATGTGTTGGGTTGAAGAAATCTACAGTTTCTTTTTATCATTTTCTTTTTTACCAAGTGAGTGTACCATTAAATATTGAGTGATATTTCTAGTGGTGTTAAAATTAAATAGGAGTAGTGGTGAAATTTACCGTAAGCTGCGAGTTAATGGGCAGTAAAATTTCAGACAAAATATTCAGGGATAGCCCCATGAAGTTTTTCTTTTGTGCCTTATGGTAGCAGTTTCGTTTTGTTTGTGGCATGTCCAGGACACCAGAGCCCTCATTGGGAATGGGTTGATTTAAGAGGTGATGAGGATAATGCCTCCCTGTAGGCCTTGGCATTTCTTCCCATCCTCTTCTCCGAGTTGAGTATATTGGCACCAGCTCTGTGTTTGTTTCCGTCCCAAGTTGGGTTTGACTACAGAGGATTCTCTGTGACTGAACCTCATGAACCAGAGGCTTTCTGTTCATCTTTCCCTGGACTTCATTTTCATGCTTAATGAAATCTAAATTATCCTCCTTGACCAATTCAGGGAACTATCAATTCAGCCAAATTTACTCATTCTAAAGAAGATCTGGTGTACAGTAATGTTCTTGGGACCTAGAACTAGCTTCAAAGTTTATTTTATATTTATATTACTGAAGTATGAAAAACAAAATCAGGTGTTAAATTAGAACCCAGGAATGATGGATAGAAAAATAAATCAGAATTCAGAAAAACCTTGTTAAGAATAATTCCAACTCATGTTGTTGGGAATAGTTTAATCTCACTGCATTTTATATTTCTTGGCTATAACTTTAATAATCATGATTGCATTTTTATAGGGGGTATTAGCTTTTATTCAACTAGTAAATGCTAAAAATGACTCTATTACATGTAAATATTAAAAATATATTCTCAGCTACCTGTTAGAATTCTTTGTCTTATATCTATTTATATTAGTCAGGGTTCTTCATAAAAAATGAATAAAGTACAAGGGGTATTAAAATATATGGAAAACAGAAAAGTAGTTTTTAATGGAATTTCTCTAATAAAGCTTTTGTTTATGAAGACAGTTTCAACTTTATTATTTGATCTTTAATACAAAATAGTTGTTGAATATCTAGGATTGTTATCCTTTTGAAAAGGACACATCACACAGTTTCATCTCAAATGTGTTTACATTTTATTACTTGAGTCTCTCCCATTTCTCATATTCACAAAATCCACTGATAAGTTTATATTAATATTATTAGAATGCCTACCTCAAATTATAAGGGCACAATTCCTTTGGTATATCCTGGATTCGAGAACAAGTTTCTTATATTTACAAATATGTTGATATTAAATTTTAAAAAATGAAATCTTAACTTATCTTTGGTGTTTATATTCAAAAATTTTATTTCACAGTCCTATTGTCATTAAATTACAACAATTACTCTTAGTACTCTATGTGAGTTATTAGAAATTAGAAACTGAGTATGCTAGATAAGTGGAACAAAAATAGTGATATATGGACACAGTATCTTGGCATTGGGATTAGTGTTCTGGGTCTGTGAGCATTTAAAGAAATGCTCAATTTCCTAACATTGTTTTCTTTGCGTTAATTTTCAAGATCAATCCCAGTATGTGCATTGTGATGTCTTTCTTAAACTTACCATTAACAATTCTTTTTCTTTTCCAATTTTCCAAAGCAAAATTTTATTTACATGTGAAACAAAAAGCAATTCATCTGAAATTAATTATGATTTGAGTTTCTACGCACTTATTGAATTACTAGAATCATTTGTAGATATGGCTAATTAGAATTCTTATCCTGTGTATGTTTTGGGAAATAATTTAATTTGATTGGAAATAAATAAAAAGATATAGATTAAGAGATTATTTTAGTAGGAGAATTCACATAAAATTAAGGACATAAAATACACCTATAAGAGGAAAAATGAAATTTACTTGGTTTCACTAAAACAATTTGTAAAAATAATATATAAAGATTAACTTTATAATATTTTTCAAAAGAAAATTAATATCTATGTGTTTGTTGACCAAGTTAATTAAATAATATGTATGAACCCTGTAGAAAAACTTAAAATTGATGCTGACTGGATATGATTATTGACTTTGATGAGGATGACATAAATATCCTTTGAGTTTCTATCTACTTACGGATGTTACTAGAATAGTTTGTATATATGGCTAGTTAGAATTCTTATTTTGTGTATATTTTGGGAAATAATTAAATTTGATTGGAAATAAATAAAAGGGTATAGATTAAGAGATTATTTTAGTAGGGGAAATTCACATAAAGTTAAGGACATAAAATATACCTCTATGAAGAAAAAATAAAATTTACTTGGTTTGAAAAACAATTTTGTAAAATTGATATATAAAGACTAACTTTATATTTTTCCAGAAGAAGAAAATTAATAGCTATGTGTTTTTAATCAAGTTAATGAAATGATATGTATGAATCATGTAGAAAAACTTAAAATTGATGTTGATTGGATATGATTATTGACTCTGATGAGGATGACATAAATCTCCTAATAATATCAAAGTAATGAAGATGCCTGTGACAAGATAATGGGTTTTTTTAGCTCAGTGTGGGATGGCCTATGAGAGGGAGTATCTTAAATGTCTGAAACCTTATTTATATAACACATGATAAAACTTTCCCCAAATTGGGGAATAATTCTAAAATTCTTATAAAATTACCAGTGAAAGTCTGTATAAGTCAATTTAACACTATCAAAACATCCTAACCATAACTAATAAAATAAAATAACATAATATTAGAAAAATTTTAAAGGACAGAGGTAGAGTTAATAATTTTAGTAAGTTAGTAACAAGTGCAAGTTAGTAGCAGGACCTGATGTTATTTATTTTTTAATCAAATTCTTTGCTCATTCTGACTCCTTTGTGAAAGGGAGAAGTAAGTGGATCATTATTATTGTAAGTCTTTCATTTTACATAAAAATTACCAATAGAAATTAGACTTTGCTGACCTTGTTTGATTCTCAGCACCCCTTATGATCTCCTAAACTCAACAGGAGTAATCCCTGAGCAGTGAGCCAGGAGTGTCCTCAATGGTGGCTCCAATAAAATGTGGTAAAGAAGAGATAGTACAATCGGTAGGGCACTTGCCCTTCATGTAGTCAGCCTGGTTCAATCACCAACACCCCGTCTAGTCCTCAGATTATTGCTAGCAGTGATTTTTGAGTATAGAACCAGGAATAAAACCTCAACATGGAATCTATCATGCTGAGTGAAATAAGTCAGAGGGAGAGAGACGCAGAATAGTCTCACTCATCTATGGGTTTTAAGAAAAATAATAGTCATTTTTGCAACAATCCTCAGAGACCATGAGAGGAGGGCTGGAACTTCCAGCTCACATCAAGAAGCTCACAACAAAAAGTGGTGAGTGCAGTTATAGAAATAGCTACACTGGGAACTACCATAACCTTGTGAATGAATGAGGGAACTGGAAAGCTTGTCTGGAGTACAGGTGGGGGTGGGGCGGGATGGAGGGAGATTTGGGACACTGGTGGTGGGAATGTTGCACTGGTGAAGGGCGTGTTCTTTACATGACTGAAACCTAATCACAACCATATTTGTAATCAAGATGTTTAAAGATATTAATAAAAAACAAAAAAACAATATTGAATCTAATTACTGAATCAAAAATAAAATGGGAGTATGTATAAAAAAAAAAAAACCTCAACATCACCAGGTGTAGCTCTCAAACTAAAAAGAGGTGAAGGTCGGGGCAAGCGAGGTTACGCTAGAGGTAAAGTGTCTGCCTTGCAAATACTAACCAAGGAAAGATCGCAACCTAGGTTTGATCCCCTGGTGTCCCATATGGTCCCCCCAAGCCAGGGGCAATTTCTGAGCACTTAGCCAGGAGTAACCCCTGAGTATCAAATGGGTGTGGCCTGAAAAACAAAACAAACAAACAAACAAACAAAAACAAAAAAGAGGTGAAGGTGGAAGTTATCTAAATCATCAGCATAAATCATTTTTGATAGTTATACTGAAGTAGTTTTTTTCTTTTTTTCTTTTTTGATTTTTGGGTCACACCCGGCATCGCTCAGGGGTTACTCCTGGCTATATGCTCAGAAATTGCTCCGGGCAGCTCAGGGAACCATATGGGATGCCGGGATTCAAACCATTGACCTTCTACATGCAAGGCAATGCCTTACCTCCATGCTATCTCTCGGGCCTATGAAGTATTTTTCTTTTTTCTGTTTTGTTTTGTTTTGTTTTGTTTTGCTTTGGGGCCACACCCGGCTTTGCTCAGGGGTTATTCCTGGCTGATACTCAGAAATAGCTCCTGGCAGGCACGGGGACCATATGGGACACCGGAATTCGAACCAACCACCTTTGGTTCTGGATCGGCTTCTTGCAAGGCAAACGCCGCTGTGCTATCTCTCAGGGCCCTGAAGTATTTTTCTATTAGCATCTAGTAAAATGTACTAGAAAACATTTTCACATTTAAAATTTTTGCGTTTTTCTTTAGTTTTGAGGCCCTAAGCATCTGGCTGTGCCCACTCTGGATCTGTGTTCAAGGGAATCAGCTGCAAAATTTCGCTATTTTATGATGTATATTTTCATTCTAAATATTTCACAAATTACTAATTTTATATGTGATGGTATAATTCTTTTCTAAAGGTGGCCACTAAAATTTAACAAGCTCCAGGCCCTATAAGATAAACATTCTTCTGCCTCCGCAGCTTTTAACATAGTAGTAATTATGTTTAATGTTTTTTTTGACATTTTATTCATTATGAAGAAAAGCAACTATTTATTTATTTATTATTTATTTATTTATTTGGTTTTTGTGTCACACCAGCAGTGCTCAGGGGTTACTCCTGGATCCACGCTCATAAATCGCTCCTGGCAGGCACAGGGGACCATATGGGATGCTGGGATTTGAACCAATGACCTTCTGCATGAAAGGCAAATGCCTTACCTCCATGCTATCTCTCCAGTCCCAAGATAGCAACTATTTGTATCTTCAAAACTACACTAGCATAAAGCTCAAAGCACAGTGTTTTGAAATTTAGATGGTAAGTCCAAGGGTGCCTGAGTTTGTGACAGTGTGTCTAGAAAAATCTTCTCACAGTGGTTTTTATAATATTCTGCTTTGACTACTCCCTAGTCAAATTATTGTGACATTTAAATAAAAACTATGGAATTTAAATAATAACAATTCATTATTTAGGAATTAAAAATATTTTTGTGTAACTTAAGTAATCAAATACTCTAAAGAAAACATTTTTTTTTGGTTCAAAGAAATCATTGTTTAAGTGTGTACTTTCATTCTTCCCCAATTGCAATTAAAATAATAAAGTTCTATCTCAAAATTTGCAATGACTACTGTTGTTAAAGAAAAAGATGTATATGAAAATGCTTTGAGAAAAAATGACAAATTTTCTTCTGACTTTGAGGAAAAATTACAAATAAACTCATAATTCTTTAAAATATATTTAGGAGTAGTAATATATTAAAATATGTTTATATTTTGTAAACATTTTGCAAAAATTGATGAGCTGATAGTTTTAGTTATGTACAATTAAAGATTAAAACGTGAACTAAAGGGCCCGGAGAGATTGCACAACAGTGTTTGCCTTGCAAGCAGCCGATCCAGGACCTAAGGTGGTTGATTCAAATCCCGGTGTCCCGTATGGTCCATGGTGCCTGCCAGGAGCTATTTCTGAGCAGAAAGCCAGGAGTAACCCCTGAGCAAAGCCGGGTGTGGCCCCAAAACAAAACAAACAAACAAACAAACAAACAAAAAAACGTGAACTAAGGGGGCCAGAGAGATAGTATCCTGTGTAATTTGCTTGCCTTGCAAGTGGCTGATCCAGATTTAATCCCTTGCTCCCTATTTGGTCGTGATTCCTGAAGAAATAGCATGTAGAAACCCTGACATGTTGGTGTGGCAAAGGAAAAAAACCAAAAAACAAAAAAACCCCAAACATATGAAAACACCCACAAAGTAAAGAGATCACTTATTCTTATTATGATGAAGGCAATATAGTTTTATTTTTTTTCAAAAAGAAAATAATTCATATGTAAGTATGTAAGTTATTCTGTACACATAGCAGATAACTTTTTGAAAAGAAAACTGATAAATTCAAACATTATTAAGCTTCTCTCATTGAACAGAATATTCATATAAGTACAGCAATAACTACTGAGGCATGGAATCATGTTGAATAAAGTGCAATTATACTAAATTCAAATCTGCTCACATCTTAATGTTATGCATGTAAATAAAATACATTTCCTTAAAATTTGTCTTATTATACAATGTATTTTTTCCTCTACTAATTATACTCAGTAAGTAAATATTTATTCAAAGCCTAGTACTATGAGTCATAGACAGCATGATATTTTACCAGGAACATGAAGTAACTATTAAAAACACACACTGTCCTTAATTAACTCTTCATACTTTTTGGAAAAAGTTATGGTAAATCTAATGCTATAAGTAAAAATAGAGTACTGTGAGAAGAAAGATGGAGGCAATGAACTAACTTAATTTGAGTGAATCAGAAAAGATGTCCTCAAGCAAACTGACTCTGTTTGTATTGCTAGAATCTTAAAAAATTATAGCCACAAGAGTATTTAGAGAGATTATTAATCTAAAGATTAGTTATAAATTTTAAAGAAAATAATAAAAAATCATTCAGATTAAAAAATGTATTTATTCAACTAATAAATATTGGAAAACAAAATGTGCCCATTACAATTTTAGGAACTGTCATTATTAATGTTTAAGTAAAAAAACAAATATTTAAGTAAAAAGAACATAGAAAAAGTACAGTAAAATATGCAGCCATTCCTATAAAATAGTATGTAACTTCTACACAATAAAAAATGAGAAAACACATCAAAATGGGTAGAAAAACCTGAGAAACAATATTATTTTGAACCCAAGCCTTTATAGAGTGCCTATAAATGACTCACTGAAACTTTTAGAATAAGTACAGATTGAAAGTAAAGGGAGAAGGAAGATATTTCATGGAAATGGAAAACAAAGCATAGTATTCCTTACTATACTCAAATAAAGCAAACTTTAAGCCTAGACTGCACCACAGAACAAAGTCAATATGTTATAATAAGGGAGTCAATACATCAAGACACTATAATGTTAGTAAATATTTATGTTCCCAATATAGGAGCACTTAAGCATATAAAGCAAACTTTAAGAGTTGAAGGGAGAAATAGAAAACAATACTAAAATAATAGGGAACTTTAATGGATTACCTTAACAATGGATAGATCATCCAGACAAAAAATCAATAAGAATATATTAAACTTAAAGTACATATTAAACCAATGGATTCAACAAAATTTTCCCTAAAAGACCCAATCTAACAGAAAACAAAAGTAACATTTTTTATCAAGAGCATATATAACATATTCTAGGATAGGTTTTTTTTGTTAGTTTAAAAAGTAAGCTCTAATAATTTAAGTATATTAAAAGCTTATTAAGGATGTCAAGTATTAAGTAATTGACACACTGACCACATTCTCAATGCTGTGAAACTGGATATCAAAAACAAGTAGAAAACTCAAAAGTCCACAAATATTTATAGATTAAACATTTATTGTCCAAATTCAATGTGTCTAACTAGAAATCAAAATAAAATTTTTAAAAATGTCTTGAAACAAATAAAAATGGAAGCTCAATAAAACAAATATGTGGGAAGCTCAATAAAACAAATACATGGGGCACAGCTAAAGCAATTCCCATATAGCTGTTTAAATGAATAAACACCTACATTAATAAAATGAAAAATATTAAATAGCTAACATATCCTTATGCCTAATAGAACTAGAGAAAAGAAATTCCAGTTAAGCCTAATTTTACTAGAAGTAACAAAACCAGAGAAGAAATAATAAAGTTTATGAAAACAAATATCAATGAAACTAAATCCTGGAATTCTGAAAGATAACAAAATAGACACATCTTATATGTAAATATTTTAATAAAAAGTTGAATTCAGGGTGAGGGAGATAGTACCAGGATGCAGCTGACCAAAGTTATATCCTCAAAACCACATGAACTTCACAACACTGCTGGGTCTAGCACTGAATGTCCTTGAACATCACTGTTGTGGGTCTGCTGTTCTCTGGAATTGCAGATTCCACGCAGTTTGGCATCCTGGGTTCTTGACAGTGAACCAGTTGGTTTTGCTAACAGAAAATCACCAGGATTGGCTCCTGTGCCTCCATGCCCATTAGACCTGCTTGGAAGCCTCTCCTCCCAAAGTGCTGAGTTCATAGAAACAAAATAGAAAAATAATATCATGGGAATAGTAGGACTTGTGTGAGAAAGAAAAAGAAGACTACAGAGATGATAATTTCTTTCTTTTTTTGGGGGGGGGGTCACACCCAGCAGCGCTCATGGGGCACTCCTGGCTTAGATAGCTCCTGGCAGGCTCGGGGGACCATATGGTATGCCAGGATTCAAACCACCGTCCTTCTGCATGTAAGGCAAACACCTTACCTCCATGCTATCTCTCCAGCCCCAGAGATGATAATTTCTGAGAAAATAAAGTTTAGCATGTTGACTATAATTGACGACTAATTTTATAGTACAAGTTTATTAATAAAGGAAACTTTAAATCTCACCTAGATAGGGTGAAAGAGCAATATGGGTTATTGATATGTAAATTAAATTTAACTCATTGAAAAAGTTTTTTCTTAATAGATGCCCATTAGACAGTGGTGAGATAATAAGTTCCCTTCTCACAATGCTGGCCAGTGGCATGGTACATTTCGGTTTACAGACTACACCTGGTAGTATTTATAGGGCCCCACAATGCTAGGGAGTATGTTTAAGGTCATATGGTAGGTATGTGCTCTACCATTTTAACTATCTCTCTGGTTCTAGGAATTGTTTTAAAGTGTATACAAATATTAAACTTTTATTTTGTAGATGTTACTTTATTTCGTTCTAGAGTGGATGCTTTTTAAAATTTGCTTCATTGAAGTTCAATAACATAATAATATGTAATTTTCTCTTGTACAGCATTAAAAACAGCACACACATATGTATATATGTATATATCTATATATTACATGAAGTTCACCACTGACCAGGTAACTCTTTGCCATATATTTAATGTCTGTATCTCAATTTATCAAACTCCTTTTCTGTCTTCTGTTCTTGTAACCAATGATTAATATCAGAGTGAAAAGATCATTTTGTTTTTGTTTTTTTGGGGGGCCACAATCAGGGGTTACTCCTGGCTCTGCACTCAGAAACTACTCCTGGCAGGCTCAGGGGACCATATGGGATGCTGGAATCAAATCTGATTGGCTGCAATCAAGACAAATGCCCTATTATTATGCTATTGCTTCAGCCCCAAAACGTTGACTTTTTGATGTCTTATATTAATTACCCTGTTTTATCTGTAGACACACATATGAATGAAGTTATGTGGTGTTATACATTTCTTGATATGTGTCACTAAACCAAGTACTGTAAAAAGAAAAAGTGATATGTAAAACTCTATATCCATTATGCTGCTTTTTTAAATCAATGAATACTAGCTCATTAAAAATATATACTCATCTTTAATTTTCATTTGTCATTTGATGGGCACTTAGGTTTATTCCCATTCTTGACTATTGTAAATTATCCTGAAAAGAAATAGGAGGTATATAGCTTTTCATATTAGATTTTTTGTATTTGTTTCAGGTAAATAATTAAATGTAAAAAACTTAAATTTCCCACAAAATTATATAAAATTTTTATTTTCCCCAAGAATATTTATACTAGTTTCCACAATGGCTACAACAATTTATATTCTCACCAGTGAAGTATAAATTTTTCTTCTCTTCATATCTTTTTCAGTAATAAAATTTTGCTTTATTATCTTTTATGTTATGATCATTCTCACAGATGTGAAATAATATCTCAATGTTTTTTTGAATTACATATCTATACTAGTAGTAACAGGCATTAAAATTTATTTGTGTTACTTTTAGTCATCATGTTTTCTTTATTAAAATATGTTAGTTAAAATCATTTTCTTACTGCTTTTTATGAAATATCTGTACATTTTGGAGATTAAACACTTATGGGGGTAAAATGTATAAATATTATCTCTCATTCAGTAGAAGATTTTCTAATTAATTAATTATGATTTACTGGTCACACCTAGTTGTCTGCTGGTCTTACTCCTAGCTCTGCATTCAAGAATCACTCGTAGTGGCTCAGTGGATCACATCGAGAGATGGGAATCCAATCAGGGTCGACAATGTGCAAGGCGAGGACCCTACCTCCTGTACTTTCTCTCCAGTCCCAGGCAATGTTTGTTTATTTTCTTGATATATTTTTCATCATGTAGTTGTTTGTTTTGATGTTCTCATTTGTTAATTTTTGCTTCTGTATTCCTCAATTTTAAAGCCAAGTTTCCCAAAATGTACCTCTACGGCTGATATCCCAGAGCATATGATGTGCATTTTCTTGTATGTATTTTATTGTTTTAGGTATTACATAAAATCTTTCATCCATTTTGAGCAAATTCTTTTTTTCGGGAGGGGGGGGGCAGATCACACCTGGCAGAGCTCAGGGGTTATTCCTGGCTCTATGCTCAGAAATTGCGCCTGGCAGGCTCAGGGTACCATATGGGATACCAGGATTCGAACCACTGTCCTTCTGCATGCAAACGTCCTATCTCCATGCTATCTCTCAGCCCCTTGAGCACATTCTTATAATATGGCATGTTACAGTGATCCCATAACATTTCTTAACATGTAGATAGCCTGTTGTTCCAGCACCAGTAACCAAAGAGATTTTTCCTTGCTTCTTTATTAAAATTTAGTTACTTGTATAATTTTACTTTTGAGCTCTTGGTTATGATCCATTAACCAGCATATCTGTTTTTATTCCAAATGTAGCGCTCTTCTAATTGTTACTACTTTGTAAAGAGGTTTAAAGGCCAGGAGTATGATATCTTTAAATCTGTTATTTTTATCACGAATGTTTCAATAGTAGAGCTCTTTCGTAGTTCCAAATAAAACCTATGACTTTGTTTACCTTTTCTGTGTAATATGCCATTAGCAATTTTACAGGAATCATATATATCTATGTATTTATTTTCCTATGCTATATAGTAAGTTAAATTATAATTGTAATAAATGTTTTAAGCATTTTTATTCATTTTGCTTTCATATCTTTTGTTATTGTTGCCATGATTAGAGGTTGCACACATTGGATTTGCTTGTACATTTGGTTGTGATTTCTATTGAATATTATGTACTTATCACAGTGTTTGCACATGTTCTTTTCAATGAATGATGCATTTTAGTTGTGGTGCCTCTTTGCACTTAGGTATGGTGTGGGCAAAGGGAATCCCAAACAACAAAGCTACTGTGATTGAAATTGGGAATGCGAGGAAATGCCAAGGATAGGAATCAAAGTTTCACCTACCACAGACTTGCAAAGTATGTACTCTTGACAATGAGCTATCTTGAATACCTAGTAAAATGTCATCTTAATAAAGTTATATTTTTAATCAATTAACACTTAATATCTTTCCTATTTCTATGTCCAACAATGTCCTGTGATTTTCTATATCTTATTCTTTTATATTAAGATTCAATGAAGGTATTTAATTGTATGTAATTATAAATGGGAGTATTATTATTATTATTATCCTGATGTCTCTTTATTTTATGTATTTTTATGTATTATTTTGTTAGCCTACCACAATACTAGTACAAAAGTAGAATTACAAGAGTTGTTAGATTTTGTCTGCATATAATCATATCTTTAGCAAATGGTGATCATTTTATATATATTTTTTCTAATTTAGAATCCTTTGGTGTCTTTTTACTCTCTAATTATTTTTGCTAAGCTGATATCAATGCTATATTAGATAATAATGATAAAAGTGGCCATACTTGTCATGATCTGTCTCAGTGGAAAACTTTCAGTTTGTTGCTATTGAGAATGAGTTTAGTTATGGAAGTTATATATTGCCTTTATTATGTTGAAGTATTTTCCATCTATACCTATTTTATTGCAAGTTTCATCATAAAAACATTGATTCTCTGGGCTGGAGTAATAGCACAGGGGTAGAGCATTTGCCTAGCACACATCTGATCCAGGATGGACCTTGGTTCGATTCCAGGTATCCTATATGGTTCCCCAAGCCAGGAGCAATTTCTGAGTGCATAGTCAGGAATAACCACTGAACATCATAGGGTGTGGCCCAAAAAGCAAAAAAATATATACTGATTCTTGTCAAATTCTTTCTCTGTGTCTCTTGAGATAATCTTGATATTTATGTGATACTTAACATTTTCTGATTTGTATATTTCTAGTATTTTATTGAGGATTTATTAGTTTTTGCTTTATATACTTTATATATCTAAACTTGTTTTCAGAATATGGTAGTTATGTTTTCATAGAATGTTTAATTTTTTTACTTTTTTCAAATTATAAAATACATTTACAACAATTTTATTAATTATTTCTTGAAAGTTTAGTTAAATGTACTAGTGAAAAAAATCTGTCTGTCTAGGGAGGCTTTTGATTGCTATTCACATTGCAATCTATGTGATTTACTCAAGTCTAATTTTTTTGACTAAGTTTTGGAATTTTGTTTTAAGAATTTGTCTCTTAATTTTAAATTGTTCAGTTTGTTGTCATGCACACTATATATTTTAATTTTCATCCATTATGCAGTAGTAAAACTGAATAAAAAGTTAGAACTTCAAAGAAAAGCAAAATAAAACATTTACAAATATTTTCCTTCATGATTTATATTCCAGTGAGAGTGAGGGTTATACAATTAAATATTCAACATATTAGATAACATAAAATAAGTGTATGAATTAATTACACTGAAACTGAGAAAAATATTATAAAGATGCTGTAAGTTTTAATAACATATCACATAAGACTATTAAAAATACTGCATATAAATCTAAGAATGCTTTATATAATGCATTATATTATTTACATACATATATGTATACATTTATATGGATGTATTGTAGCAGCTATTGCAGAAGCATATCTAGTTAGTGGAAAAACCAATATGGTTCTTTATTTGTAGACACTGTAGTAGTCATAGTAAGTCAAAGCTAAAGTGGAGTAAGATTTGAAACAAAAAGATAAATCAAAAAAGTCATAAAATATAAAAAATGTATATTAAGGAAAAAATGAAAATTATTTTATGGAGATTTGTGATCAAATAAAATAAAAGTGAGTGGTAGTAAGTAGAAGCTGTTAACATGTCATAATTTTAAAGAGTCACAAGTCTTCCTTAGTTTTCATCTGAATGGTATCTTGGAAGTAATTTATACATCTAATGAAAAAAACTAAAAATGAAAAATGAAAAAAAATAGGTAAACAGCAAAGTCACTAGTTTTCACATTTCTGGGAAAATATGCATGAATTTTTCAAACCCTAAGAATGAACATTGCTCAATTTTGTTATTTTTTTCCCTTTTTTAGTTGATGATATTTTTTCCTTTGATTAAAAGTGGGATTCCTTTTTTATACTAAAGGTTCATTCATTCTTTCCTTTTTCTTTTCTGTACTTCACTTTCTTTCTTCTTTCTTTTTCTTTTTGTTTTATTTCTTATTTCATGTTATAGTTATAAGCTGTAAAAATTAATCAAATGGCTCTCAAAGAACACTTAAAATATTCCAGAGAATACTGAGTGCAGTAGGAAAATATTATAAATAAAATCTTTAATTTCTAATGATATTATATATTACTTAATATATACTTAATATACTTAATGTATACTTAATATATACTTAATATACTTAACATATAAGTATACTTAATATATACTTAATATACTTAACATAATATTCTCCTCTCTCTTCCTTGGAACTTCCAAAATAAAACTGTTTTTACTTTAAAAATTTGTACAATTTCTTTGGGGGCCAGCCAGGTGGCGCTAGAGTTAAGGTGTCTGCCTTGCAAGTGCTAGCCAAGTATCAGAACCGCGGTTCGATCCCACGGTGTCCCGCGCTTAGCCAGACCCCTGAGCATCGAACGGGTGTGGCCCAAAAAAAAATTTGGGGGGCCGGCGAGGTGGCGCTAGAGATAAGGTGTCTGCCTTGCAAGCGCTAGCCAAGGAAAGGACCACGGTTTGATCCCCCTGCGTCCCATATGGTCCCCCCAAGCCAGGGGCAATTTCTGAGCGCGTAGCCAGGAGTAACCCCTGAGCATCTAACGGGTGTGGCCCGAAAAACCAAAAAAAAAAAAAAAAAATTGTACAATTTCTTTTGAGGTGCAGAAGTTTAATGTATTTCCATCTATTGATCTCTGCTTCCACTTGTTTGGAAAGTGCAGTTTCTTCCTTGAAGATGCCTTTAGTCTCAATGTCCTGGAGTGTTTTACCGATGTGTTGTTCTATATACCTTATGGTAACCCGTCTGATATCAAGGTCTTTAATCCATTTGGATTTTACCTTCGTACATGATGTTAACTGGGGGTCTATGTTCGCTTTTTTGCAAGTGGCTAACCAGTTCTGTCAGCACCACTTGTTGAAGAGATTTTCCCTGCTCCACTTAGGATTTCTTGCCCAAGATACAAAAGTCACCCACCGAGTGGGAGAAACTATTCACCCAACACCCTTCAGATAAGGGGCTAATCTCCAAAATCTACAGGGCACTAACAGAACTTTACAAGAAAAAAACATCTAATCCCATCAAAAAATGGGGAGAAGAAATGAACAGACACTTTGATAAAAAAGAAATACAAATGGCCAAAAGGCACATGAAAAAATGCTCCTCGTCACTAATCATCAGGGAGATGCAAATCAAAACAACGATGAGATACCACCTCAAACCACAGAGATTGGCATACATCACAAAGAATGAGAACACTCAGTGCTGGCGGGGATGTGGAGAGAAAGGAACTCTTTTTTTTTTTTTTTCTTTTTTTTTCTTTTTTTCTTTTTTTATATATAATTTTTATTTTGATCATAGTGGCTTACATATTGTTGACAATAATATTCTAGGTACATATTTACATAAAATCAGGGGGGATTCCCATCCCTAAATTGTCCTCCCTACACCTCCGTTTTTGTCCTACCTCCCATTTCCTCTTCCCTCCCCCCCAGGGTGGCTAGAATATGTGATCCCCTCTGTATCTGACCTACTACTTAGTAGTCTTGCATCAGTTTGGTCTTGGTGCCTCCCTTATTTCCCCCTCTAAGTGGGGGCAGGGCTAGCAGTTCAAGTTGGGTGGTTTTGCCTGAAAAAGAGAAAATGAGTAAACTGGGGTAAGAGTCTAATACCCCAAAAATGGGCAGAATCCTTCTAGAGGTTCTCCTCATCGATTTGGGAAATGAAGGAGAAAAAGAAGGTGAAACACCCCATCAGTACCAAAAGAAGTGTCAAATATCCAGTGAGGTCTCCAGTTACATCGATAAGCACCACAAAAAACTGATAAAAAAATACAAACAAAAACAAACAAACATATAAACCAAAAAAACTCGCCGTGGTCTTGAAATAATAAACATGGTGTAGCACATAACGAAAGAAAAGAAAGGAAGAGAAAAAAAAACAAAAACAAAAAACAAAAAAAGAATAATTGGGGACAACAATTTCAATAATCACATCCAAACCGAGAAATCGACCAAAATAGGTAGGTAAATAAAAATAATAATAACAATAATAAATGAAGGTAATATATATATATGTATATAAAAATATCCAAGGTTTTGTGCTTTTTGCATTTTTGTTTTTTCCCTCTGCCCTGGCACAGTAAATTTTGGGGTCATTCGAAACGGAATTCACTTGCCCTATGAGATATGGGGATTCTCCGTCCTTGGAGTATACTGTCATGGGATCAGTTCTAGTCTTTGCTCAGGATCATTACTCTCCCGGTGGTGGTTTTTTTTTTTTTTTGTTTGTTTTGTTTTGTTTTGTTTTTTTGTGTGTGGAAGACTATCCACTGCTGCTGGGAATGCCGTCTAGTACAGCCTCTATGGAAAGCAATATGGAGATTTCTCCAAAATCTGGAAATTGAGCTCCCATTCGACCCATCTATTCCACTCCTAGGGATATACCCCAAGAACACAAGAATACAATAAAAAAAAAAACCCTTCCTCACACTTATATTTATTGCAGCACTATTCACAATAGCCAGGCTCTGGAAACAACCAAGATGCCCTTCAACAGACGAATGGCTAAAGAAACAGTGGTACATATACACATTGGGATATTATGCAGCCGTCAGGGGAGATGAAGTCATGAAATTTTCCTATACATGGATGTACATGGAATCTATCATGCTGAGTGAAATAAGTCAGAGGGAGAGAGAGAGAGAGAGAGATGCAGAAGATTCTCACTCACTATGGGTTTTAAGAAAAATAAAAGTCATTTTTGTAACAATCCTCAGAGACAATGAGAGGAGGGCTGGAACACCAGCTCATTCCATGAAGCTCACCACAAAGAGTGGTGAGTACAGCTATAGAAATAACTACACAGAGACTACCATAATCATGTGAGTGAATGAGGGAACTGGAAAGCCTATCTGGAGTACAGGTGGGGGGGTGGGATGGAGGAAGATTTGGGACATTGGTTGCACTGGTGAAGGGGTGTTCTTTACATGACTGAAACCTAATCACAATCATTTATGTAATCAAGATGTTCAAATAAAGAAAAAAAGAAGAAACCATTGAGAAGATTCAGGAATAAAGTTACTATATATATATAGTATATATGTATATATATATGTATATATATACATCTTGATTAAAAGCTGTAAAATAAAAGAGAGAGAAAAGAAAAAAATTAGTAAAAAAATTTGTACAATTTATTCTGAATAGCATATTATAAAAACTTGAACAGGCTGTAAGCCAGGGGTTATGACCATTTTTCCACATAGTGATTATTTATTTTAAAATTTTTGTGGTAGTTGAATTTGGCCTTGTTAATACTTGCTATAATGTTCATTCATATAAAGTAAATTCAAGCTGAAGTTGGTTCAGTGTATAAAACACTCTGCCCTAGAGGAAAGAGTTGAAATGAGTGAGAAGGTTTTTCTATTCATATGTAAGAATCTAGACATTTTCCCCTCTGGAAGTTACTGTTTGTCTCTTAACATTTATACTTATACATAACATTTCTTTATCTGTCTATTTGTTTTGGTTTTTGGGCCAAACTTGGTGATGCTCATGGGTTACCTATACCCTTGGTGGTTCTCTGAAGACCATATGGAAAGCCAGAGATCGGGATTGATTTTCTCTGTGCAAGGAAAGCTCCCAATTGACTGTACTATCTCTTGTATCACATAACATTTATATTAAAGGCCATTTTTCTTATTAAAACTTTCTTAAAAATTTCTAACTAAATTATGTAATAAATCATAATTATAAAATTAAGTAATTGTAACAGGTTTTTTGGTTTTTTTTTTTTTTTTTTTTTGGTTTTTGGGCCACACCCGGCGGTGCTCAAGGGTTACTTCTGGCTGTCTGCTCAGAAATAGCTCCTGGCAGGCACGGGGGACCATATGGGACACCGGGATGTAACCAACCACCTTAGGTCCTTACTATGTGCTCAGAAATCAGTTCTGGCAGGCTTAGGGAGCCTTATGGAAAGTTGGGTGTTCAAATCCTGGTTGGGTGTGTGCAAGGTATACACCCAACCCACTGTGCTACCACTCCTGCTCTATCCTGATTGTTTTTATAACTGGTTTAGGGATAAATAAATTAATTTCTTTAAATTTACAGAGTTTGTGACATTATGAATAATGTAAAATATGTAGGGTTTGGGGTAAAATAATTTTTATTTGAAGGACATCATTAGAAAACTAAGTAATATAAGATCATTTTGCATATGTGAGAATCCCTAATTGACTTTGATCCACAATTTCTAATTTGCAATAACATATAAATTCTTTAAATATGTGTTGCTAACAGTGAAGAAGTACAGTCTATTATTACATTGGGTTACTCAACAATTTTTGGATGGGGGAAGTGGACAGTGAGTCCTTGAAGTTCAGTAGGAAACCTCACAGAACTGTGTCATTCTAGGATTTTTGGCCATGGAAAACAACAGTTTAGACTCAGAGATTCAAGATGGGTGTACATCCATAAACTCAGCAGAGAAAAGATTATCAGATCCTATAGACCCTGTGTGATTGTTTATTGTTGTTCCATACATATTAAAATTTACTCAGATACTATCAAAATGAATTTTCAAAAGAATGTGATTATATAAATTGGTAGTGTATCAGGTTATACCAAATAAAATTTAAACTGGTATGATAGAGTCATAAAGTTTATTTGGTTTGCATGTCATCTTCTGGTTATTTTAAATTATGTTTTTATTCTTCCCATTTCCAAGACCCAGATATAATTGCATGCTAAGACCCAGAGATAATTGCATGTTTTACCAAATCTACAATAATCTGCACTTTAAATGAGAACATTGCAACTATCTTCACCAAGATTGTTTTGAAATTATCACTAATGTTTTTGTTAGGTTTAATTTTTTATGAATTGCTTTTAGTGACTATCTACAACTTAAATGATTTAAGAGAGAACAAATGAGCAACTCTCGGGGCATAGACATAAAACATAGTATGTTTTTGAAGTGTATAATACAATATTACATAAAATTGTAAGGGACAATGACTTTTAAATATGTTTCGAAATAAAGTACTTTCATAGTACATTGTAGTTTTCCATCATAGTTCTCATCAGACTTTACAATATTGACTCTATTTAGAGAGTGTTTATGTATATATATATATATGTGTGTGTGTGTGTGTGTGTGTGTGTGTGTGTGTGTGTGTGTGTGTGTGTGTGTGAGTGTCTCATAATCAATCAATAACTTCCCACTAGGTCCACATTTTCTCCTCTATCATTTACTATCATTTGACATAGTACGAAGTAAATTTCAGGAATTAATCATATTTTGTTGATTTAATAGGGGTAACTGATAATAATATTTTGCATGGTAAATAATTTTTATTTTAGTTGATATTATTGAGCAATATTTTATATATTAACTGAAAATATGTGAATACTCTTTAGAGTTATTCAACTACCTAAAAGTTTCTAGATGTCCAAATGACAGAACTATAGTTATTGCACATTGGGTTGCTTATCTGAAGGCTTGACTATATAAGATCTTCTAAGACCTTTTATAATATTAAGAGACATGTACACAAGACAATATGCAAAAGATTCCCGTACTTTTATTAAAATCTAATTATCCCTGCTATTTTATTTTAAATACTAATTTCAAATCAGAAATGCATGACATTTGTAAATTTTTTGATAATGTGCAATACTATCTTGGATGTATAATTATAAGACTGTGATGATGTGAAAACTAAAAGATGATGCATGAACAAATTTCCTTTTTGCTGACAATAGTGAAGCTGGTAGAAACAATTTTAAAGCTGCCTATATTTTAAGCTAATTTTTAGATATTATATTTCAGGAAAATTCTGAAAGTAATTAGAAATAATAAACACATAGGAAAACCATGTAAACTCAGGAACTAAAAATATCAAATGTATTATAATTCCAAGGGAAAAATGATATTTTCAATAGAGTCCCTTTTTTTTTAACTTATTTTTGTTTTTGTTTTTGGCCACATCCAGTTGTGTTTACAGTTCATACCTGGTGGTGCTTGAGAGACCATATGAGATGGCAGAGATTAAACCCAGTTCAAGTGCTCTACCTATTGTACTGTTGCTCTGGCCCCAATTTTCCATAAAGATTCTTAAACAATCTCTCCCTGTTGGTAATTCTGACTCTAGTCTAGGGGACTATTATTATGGCAATTTGTTCGATAACTTAAACAGAACCAATCAGAAAGGCCAATTGAAAGATAGAAATGTGTGTTGTTCAAAGCAAGAGTGAAAATTAGAAGACAGGAAAATAGTAAATTCAAGGAGTGATAGAAAAATCATTGTAAATATACTTGGCCAATTCTTTGAAGCTTAAAGAATAAGAAAAAATAAGGATTTTGGAAGAGAAATAAAGATGAGAACTTTACACAGCTGCAGACCTACATTAAAGATAAGCTAGTTTTAAAAGAAGGTCTGAAATGCAAGAAGGAATAGTGAGTAAATAAAATAGAAGATAACTAAGTGACACTAGATAATTACTATGTGAAATTACTGCATTTAAAATTTATGCATAAGTAGAAAATTGAAATAATGAAGTACTATAAATTTGATTTACTTAAACTATAAATTTAAGTAAACTATTATTTTATGTAATACTATTTTTAATGTTTATATAAGTTAAGTAAAATATTACTGTGAGAGATTTGTAATCCACTTTGACTAAAATAAAAAAGACTCATTTAACTTAAAACATTCTAAATTCTTCTAATTTTACAGAGTAGAATAAAGAGATTAATTACTATTAGAGTATAGTGGTAAACATAACTGAAATGTGGTTATTAAATTTTTCAAGAAAAGTATTACTAAAATAGGAACAACGTTCAGATATAAAGATGCTGCAAAAAGTCACATGAATTTCAAATGAAATGTTTTAAATGTTTAGCCAGGCATGCAAAATTATATTACTGACAGCAGAGGGCAGGGTATCCCTGATACTGTGGTGATAATTCTTTTTAATTTGCAAAGCAAATCTAATGTTATCCCTAAAATTTTATAATTCATTATTTGAGTAAGAGATGTCAACTATAGTTTGAAAATATACAAATGACACAATTTTTTAATTTAAAACATATACTATGACATACCCTATGCTATGTTGAGGCACAGGCTTTAGACAAGGAAAAGTTATATTTTTATGCTTAAGAAATTTATTTATTAGGGCAGGGAGATAATGAACAGCCTGGGTTCGATCACTGACACAACATGGTCCTTCAAGAACTTTCTGGAATATCTCTCTGAGAGTGCTTTTGGAATATACTGTGAGCAATAACATGAGTATCATCCAAAACTCAGAAGGAAAAAGAAACTTTTTTTCAATTTTATCAGTAATTTAAAATTTCTTTCAGTTTCAGAATCCTTTGATGCATACTATTTGGACTATCAAAGTCAAATGTTGGCTTTACATTCTGCTTAAATATGTTAGTATATAAGAAGCATAGAAATTCTCTTTTTCTGAATAAATAAGGCATTTTATGTTATTTCCATCATTACATGAATTCTACTAATTAAAGTTGTCAAAAGAGATTGTAGCTAGAATTTGGCATTTTCTAGTTAGTCATTTAGAGTAGCTTAGGTTATCCTGCGAATACAAATGACTTTATTAGTATCTAGTGGGAACATAGTTTGTTTTTTCTTTATGTATGTGGTCTTGGGCTTGATCTCAGTGTCAAATGTTTTCTTGACTCTATGTTCCAGGCTGATGCATCAGCCCTAATCTGGAAACTTTAGCTCTTCTTGCACAAAAGAAAGAAAATAATTTGGTAAACTATAGAACAACTCTTAATAGTTCAACTTGCAAGTATTGTGTATCATATATATTTCTGTGCACTAGTCAGAAGTCTTGTGATCACATCTGACATTAGTGGAGTAAGTGAATTAGAGTTGGATAATGCAGATATTTATGCAAAAGTGACACAATCTAGAAGTGTCCTGATGGCATTTCTTAAAAATCTAGTTCAAAATTTTCTTCAGTCTTGTTATAGACTTGTTATAGAACTCCCTTTTTAAAAATAACTTGTATTTTGTAAATATTGTTTATCGAAATTTTAATCTTGAGTAAGTGTTAGGAATAAAGAGAACTGAATATTTAGAAATGTTGATGCCTATTTCGGTCTTAACTTTAAAAAAGTCCTGAAAATGATTACAAGTTAGCTTTTATTTTACTATAGATCTAGAAGGAATGTGAACTGTGGGTATCTTCTTTTTCTTTTTTTGGATGAAAGCTATTGTAGATCCATGAGAGAAGATTATTTTTGTTTGAAAAGTCACTGTGTTTTAGAAGACTATCGTAATAAAAATAGTATGTTAAATCCACAAAGTAACATAGATTTTCTAAAATACAACTTTAACAATAACTATGGCTAATCGTGGCTAACAATAATTATGACTAAATAACAGATGAAATTAGTCAAATTCCTATGAAAAATCCAGATTTAGAGAGAATTGATTGCAGTTTCCATAGCAGCTGTATGTTAACACGGAGAATTTAATATTAATTTCTCAATTAATTTTTTGAAATATTACACAATCTTTATTCTGTGTTCATGGTTATGACTCTTAAGTTTTGTTGGAAACCTATTATTTAAAAACTTTATAAAATGGATTCTTGTTTATTTTTCTGCATTTCTTTATGACACAAGGAAAACAAAACATGTTCCTAACTAGTTTTATTTTAATAATTTAAAATAAGTACAAGTTTAAAGCTCACTGTGAAGAAAAAGCACATTCATGATCCTAACAGTGCTCATCTAAAAAATAAAAGGGAGAAACTAGGGGAAATCATCACCCTAACAAAAAGCTTGGACAGTCTCCAGGGTAAAACAGTTTAGTTCGTTTAGATTATAAATTGGCAATCAAAAATGACAGGAGAAAAATAGAGTGAAACAGTTTAGCGTATTTTTAATGTTAAGACTAGAATAAAATATAAAATTGTTTGGATTAAAACTGCCTGCTAATTGGCTCTGTGATATATCCCAGTTTCTGCTCTTCAGGTACCTATAGAAATTTAATGTGCTGACTAACTTCCTTAATGAATCTGTCAATTTAAACAACTCACTAGGAGACAGGATAGAGGAGAGGTTGACTGCAATGTTGATCCATGCTTCTCAGGTTCCTCAATTGAGTATTAAGCTTGCTCAGCATCAGAATTAGAAGGTAGAAAAGCTTACTGAAAATAGCTTATTAGAAATAGCTTATTGGAGAATGAGAAGGAATTCATCATGTGGAGAGTAACTTAACATAGGACTAAGTAAATATGGCTTGTTTTGTGGGGGGGTGTAATAGATAAACTGAATCTTTGTGTACACTTTTTAAAAGCTCTTTTGCATTCCTTATCAATGGATAAGACTGTTAGAAAGAATGCAAGGATCTCACAGATTGGATGGCTGATCTGATCTTTCGGGTGTGGCCATTTGCCTTACGTATAAATTAATCTCTGTGAGCCCAAGCTCTGAGGTAGGATTCTAGGGTCTTGGGAAAATTGATAATCATTTTAAGAGTCTAGAAATTCTTAGAAATTCAGCCCAAACTGGGACTGTTCACTGCAGCTGGCAAGGGGAAACTGAGGCTTCTTCATTTAGTGTTGTGCTGAATAAATGAGCAATCTGTGTGCTCACTTGGGACCACTCAGTTGACCCTAAAGCTTTGGAAATCCTTGTATGTTTGTTTGTTTTCTTTTGTGTCTAGTTACTTCATCTGTGCCTGAACCACCCTGGACTGAGGTCAAAGGTGCCAATATTATTACATGTATAAAACAAAGGACAAAACAAAAAATAAAGGACACGAAGTTTGAAAATAAGAATTAAACCTAGTAATTATACGATTTAAACTAAATATATGCATGTTTGAAAAGAACCTGATGTCATCCTTTATTTTTTTTTTCCTTCTATTTCAGAAATCTAACTATGGCCCCATTTCAGGTTTGCATGTTTCTCTTTACGTAATGTTAAATCCACATTCTGTTAAGGAAGTGCCTGCCTAAGCTCTTGAAGTATTCCCAACTTTTCTAACTTACATTACTTGTTTCATTGTTTTAGAATAGGATCATATAGAGAACCAAGAGAATATGTAAATATAGGCTACACATTTAATTTATTTTCTTTGCATGTTAAAGCCACGAGTTACTTGAGACTTACTACTTTCTAGGTAAGGATTAGCAGTAAGGAGTTGTCCCTGACTCCCCCAGAATTTAGGTAACCGAATCATGTTCAGTCTTCTAAAACTTGTCCATACATGCTTTTACAGGGAGAAGCAAGTCAAAATAGATGCGAACGAGATCTTGTGACTGGCAAGTCCAATATTTGCTCTCTGGCTACTTAGCAAAAGCTTTTTTATGGTCTAATCTAGATGCATATCTTGACCAAACTACTTAAGTTCCTGTCCCTCATTTTACTAATTATAGAATGAAAATAATTGTTCCTACCATATTGGGTTTATATAAGAATTTAATAAGAGACACTTTATAAAAATGTAGCATAGTGGAAAGGTGGAGTATAAGAATATCAGAAGATTGACAAAGTCATAATTCTATCTTAAAAATGTATAATAGAATACATTTTTTTAGTAAGTACTGGAAACAATTATTGTCAGGGAATAAAACGTTGGTTACATTTGGTTAAGGGTCTGGATTTTTGCATTTGTTTCATTTCTGCTGAGTTTCTTTTTTGTGTCCCATGTGAATCCAGACTCCTGAGTGCCAGTTCAAGACAACATTTCTTTTCTTGTAGTTTGACCTTCTTTATTATGGGTAGAAAAAAATTCATTGTCTACATCTGGAATTGCTCAAAAGTCACTGTAAGTATTAAGGCTCTTTATTAACTGTTTTTCAAAATGCCTGCAGTCAGGGGGTTCAAGCGAGGGGAACTTTTCTTTCTGTTTCAGAAATATCACAGTTTCGCTCTTTATTATTTTTAAGCAGGTATCAGAAAGGTTTTAATTTTGTTTGCTATTACACCTAGAAGTTTCCAGTATTAGAGCAAGTTCTCTATTTAATAAAAGCCTTTTCTTCCAGTATGTTTAATTTATCTACATTGTAGGATATTTAGGGCTTTTCTATTTTATATTATAAATTGTATGTTGAACTGTAAAATGGGTGGAGATTATTTCCTCAGCTTTGTGATTCCAATATATGCCTAACACTGTTTTTCACTTTGCAACTAAGATAATCATTAATTATATAATAATACAAGTATGGATAATATCTTCTATAAGAGATATTTTGAAAAATTAGATAATTTATTCCCACGGAATTTCCTATCATATTTGTATCATATAATGTATATTTTTCAGTATGTAATATAATATACATAATGTACTTTTCTGTATCACATATTATGTGTGGTGGTATATATGTTGTATTTTAGTTATATTTTAGATATTTTTCTATTTATATCATTCTATGTATCGTTTTCTAATTTATTAATTTTAAAAATATATTGTGTCAGTATAAAATTCTGTAATTTATTTAAATATACTAATATTAAACTTTAAGGACAGAGCACACTGCAGAAATGTTTTCACAAAATGATTTATTAGTATGATATAAATATTAAATTTAGATACTTTTTTTGTTTTTTGATCGTGGGGGTCCATACCAAGCAGTGCTCAGGGGTTACTCCTGGCAGGCTTGAGAGTCCTTATGGGATGCCAGGGATTGAACACATGTTGGCCGCTTGCAAGTCAAAGACCCTACCTGCTGTGCTATCATTCCAGTCCCAAAATTTAGGTACTTTTAACCATAAAAAATATGTTCTAAGGTATTTAAACTGAGAGAAAAAGAGAGGGCAAACTTATTTAAGTATGTGTATGAAAATTAACTTACTAGAATGTAAGAATATAATAAAATACCATTTCAGCCTAAATAAGTGGTAATAGAAGTGTGATAATTTGGGTTGCATACTTCCAGTAGAATTCAGAAGTTTAAAGTGAAAGGAAAATATTTGTGTTTCCATTGTTGTTTTTATATAAACATACATGAGCTCATACATTGTTGGCTGAACCACTTTATATTTTTATTGTGGTTATCAATTAATTCATTAATTACGTAAGACTTCACTATTACTCTCTTAAAATTTATTGTATGCACTGTGGTTTATAATATATTTATTTATTTATTTATTTTTATTTAAACACCTTGATTACATACATGATTGTGTTTGGGTTTCAGTCATGTAAAGAACACCACCCATCACCAGTGCCGTTTATAATATATTTAATATTAAGATGTTATGCATAATACAATTCCTCACCATGTTACCTCCTCCATGTTACCATTTTCTTCCACCATTGTTCTGGTGAACGCTCTCACCTTAATTTCCTCTTTTTCCCTATGAGAGTTTTCTATCAAAAACCAGTTTTATGTTTCTATTGGGTATTTTCTATAGCCCTATTATGGGTTTTAATTGCACATATAAGAGATGACTCTGTCTATGCCACTCCTTTTGATTCACTCCATCCAGAATGCTACTCTCCAGTTCCCATCTCAGAACAGCAAATTTTATGATTTTATATTTTCTTACAGAAAGTATTATTTCATTTATATATGCCTTTTGGTCATCTTCTTCTTTGATGAAGTTCCTTTATTATCACACTCACTTCCACTTTTCTGATGGAGTTGATGGTTTTCTTTCATAAAGTTCTACCATTCTCCCCATCCATTTTATGATATGGTTGTCT
Organism: Suncus etruscus; assembly: GCF_024139225.1. Classification (NCBI taxonomy): domain Eukaryota; kingdom Metazoa; phylum Chordata; class Mammalia; order Eulipotyphla; family Soricidae; genus Suncus; species Suncus etruscus. The sequence goes on along the minus strand of NC_064860.1, from coordinate 60,989,072 downwards.
GTGGAATGTCTATAATAATAAAAAATTAATAATTTGATATCCAACACGGAAATTAGTTTAGAAATGACAGTCTACAAAATACATTATTTAAAATTTGACAAATTCTTAAAAGATGAGAGGCAAAGGAGAGAATGAGTATTGAGGAGACAGTGGGAAAAATGTGTGCTATATATATTAAAATATTTTTGTAAAATTATTGCATGTCAAAACTTGGAAAGCAGATTTTCCGAATAAGAGATAAAAGATAGATTTGGAGTATGGTAACTTCTGTTGATTGTGTTTAGCCAGGTTCTAAGAAAATAAATATGAGATCAAAAAATAATTGGCTTGGTTCACAGGAAAGATAAGAAGAAATAAATATCCAATAAAGTGAATCCCTTAAGTTTTGAAAAGTCACTGTTTCTATCCCAATCTGTTAACAAATTGTGAAGATGTTTTTTTTTTTTTTTTTTGGTTTTTGGGCCACACCCGTTTGACACTCAGGGGTTACTCCTGGCTATGCGCTCAGAAATCACCCCTGGCTTGGGGGACCATATGGGACACCGGGGGATCGAACTGTGGTCCATCCGCTTGCAAGGCAGACACCTAACCTGTAGCGCCACCTTCCCGGCCCCATAAAACAAAGTTGTTTTTTTTGGGTTTTTTTTGTTTGTTTGTTTTTTGGGCCACACCCGGTAACGCTCAGGGGTTACTCCTGGCTATGTGCTCAGAAGTTGCTCCTGGCTTGGGGGACCATATGGGACACCGGGGGATCGAACCACGGTCCATCCAAGGCTAGCGTAGGCAAGGCAGGCACCTTACCTTTAGCGCCACCGCCCGGCCCCCTGTGAAGATGTTTTAAGTAGAGGACTTTCAACAGAACCTTTCACTTTATTAAAATACATATAGGTAGAGAAAATGATGTACTTTTATCTTTATTATAGATAAACATACAGTAGCCAGCATAAAACTGAAAGGAATTAAAGGGGGGAATACAGGCTGATAATACAAAGGACTATTGGAGATTTTAGAGCTAGTTATTTAAAAGTGTGGGTGTGGTTACTGGCACATGGAACTGCTTGGAAACAAATAAAGAAGCCTCTCAAATATTTTAGAGAAATGTTCTGCCAAATAAATCACAAGCCTGGAACTAGAGGGACCTTTGTATAAAGTTGAAAATACCTCCATGCAAGTGGCTTCCATGCATATATGAACAAGGAGACTGGGGACTGTGAAACTCTAAGACATTTTCAGCCACACTCCAAGGAGGAAACGAGAAAGAAAAGAACCCTAACTCTATGGCATGTATGAGTAGCCATTGAGGCCATGTAGCAGAATTGTTCTTCACAATTTTTATTCTATAGGATTTTAGAATTTAGATGGGCTGCTGCTTCTGTTACATTTGTCACATTTCTAGTGATTATGTTATTCAAAACTTTCTGTCCTTTGTTTATTGAATATGTGTGCAAGCACACATGAATGCTGTGAATGCACTGTCAGGTAATTGAGTTATTAAATTTAAGGATTTTCAAATAGAGACAAATATCTGGATATTATAAGAGGTGTTATACTTTACCTGTATCTGATGAACATTGAAACTTAGATATGATTACATGAATACTAGACCATCTTCATTTGAACTTCTAAATATATGTTTGTGAACTAAATATTTAATGACTATATGCTCACTCTGACCATAATTGGTCACAATTCCTTTGAGTATATTCTTAAATCTCTTGACATTTATGTATGAGGCATAACATGCCAATGAACTATGAACAGAAATGAAATGTCTGTCTTAACACTAGTTACTCTTTTTATTGCTATACCAGATGCTAAAACTATAGATAATAGGCAGCATCACAGACAGTAAATATCCAGTTGACCATGTATCTAAAATCTTGTGCAGAGGAGTAATGTACATGTGTCAACTTAAAATAGGTTTGCATTCCTATAAAAACATAAAAAGTTAAAAGTATCATCAGTAGAAAATACTCACAACACTCTTACTCTGCTTAGCCTTGTCTAATTTAAATATGCCTAGAACATTTACACACCTTCACATGGTCGAAAATCATATGTTAAAATATTGTTGTTCTGTAGTATATACAAAAAGAGAATTTTTTTGTGCTAATACATGGAGACTTGGAATAAATACGTTTACAAAATTAATTTTACAATGAGTTTCTATTTCTAAGAGCTCAGTTAGTGTTGTTTTGGTAAAATATCAGTAGCTACCAGGCAAATAAAAGATAGAAATAATAAATACTTTTTAATATAGGTGTATGCTAGTAGAATCTGCAAACACAACTTTGGCAAATTCTGATGCCTTGTACTTCTAAAGGTATAAAAATTCTCAAGCATAACTACTCATAGCTTCAACAATTATTCTGAATTATAAACTATAAATGATATGATAAGCTTTACATGATATGATATAATAACATCAATTTCTTTTTAGCAATTTAACACTCATCGAAACTTGATTATTACTTCATATAGTTTTTAGTACAATATATTTGTTTTCATCTCTAATTATGGACAGGTAGAAAGTTACATATCACCTGATTTAATTAGGCTAGCCTCATTTTCTAAGTTAATTTATTTTTACCTAAGGACATCAGAGTAACTTGTTAAATATTTTATGAGAATCTGAACAAACATCAGTGTTTACATTAGGGAAATAAAATATTCACTTATTAAAAAGGTTCAAAGGATATAAATCTTTAGTTAATACCAACATAAATTATATGCAGGCTTAATGTATGCTGATGAACCAAAACTTCCATCCAATATGACTACAGTAGAATATTTATTTGTCTTCTCAATTATTGATACAGATTTTAATTAAGAATAGAGTTTCCAAGGAAAGGTAAATATTAGTGCTAACAATGGACAGTGTTCATTGAAGGAGAACTTGAAAAAAAGAAGCTTTATTTTATAAGAACAGAAAATTCAACAGATGAATTTAATATGCCTCTTAGGAAACAAACATCATTTTTCATATAAATGATAATTTGTAACTATGTTGTATAAAACAATGGGGAACTTTTTAATTTTCATTTTAAAATTGAAATTTGCACATGAAATTGTCAGGATAATAGATATTCTGCAAGCATTTCAGTCTCAATCGATATTCTCTGCTAATGTTGAATTTTATTTCTTGTTTAAAATGAGCACTCTCTTTAGAATAGTCTTTCATCTCTCTCTCAGACTCAGATTTTGTACTTGACCTCCTCACAATATAAGACAGATGGAAATAAATAGCCCTCTAGAAAAATCCACTTGATGTGAGTACTGCATTTTACATCTTAGAGGACTGGAAATGGGTCTGACTTTGAAGTCAATGAAGGACTATTTGGCATTTAGAGAAAATAAATCTTTTTTCTATTGAACTGGAGCTCTGTGGCCTTTACATTCTGTGCAATGGTGAATTCACTGACAGTGCACTTGCAAGGTTGATGCTTCATTTCCTGGAATAAGATTTACCACAATTGGATAATCTGGTTCTTTTCCTATTAGAAGGACTCTTAAAGTGTACTTTATGTGGAAAAAGTGAAGTATTATTATTTTTAGGAGGAGGTTTATGTTGCTGTTTTGTAATCTATATCAATATATGACCACAAAAATCTAGTGCTCATTCTATTTATGATAATAAAAAGTAAAAGATAAATACACTAGATTGTAAAGCATATTAACGGAAGTTGTTTGTTTGTATTTCCTAGTGAGGCCAAATGAATATTTCCTTTATATGGAATACCACATTTCTCAATGCCACAATATTTTGTCTTTGTTGAGATGTTGAATGAATTTACTTACTGTGATAATAACTAAGTCTAGTGATCTAGGTCACTGAGTCATCAAGAACAAAGAATAAATTGTATTGGAATTAGTGCAAATATTCCATAAATATTTTACCCCTAAAATTTATACTGAAAATAATTTATAAAGGCAACTTAAGAGTTTAGTGAAACTATTTCTTATAGAGGTACTTTTAGCTAAGAGACAAAAAGTCAAAGAAGTTAGATGCTAAAATTAGTAGATTGTCAAGATATTCATATTATTTAGATTTATCTAGTGTTGCATCTTTAAGCATAATTAGAAGTCAATCTTTGTAGTTTTATGAAGATAATCAATATTATGATTGTTATCTATTGTCTATCTATCTAAGAATTAGATATTATCTATTATATTCATAATGGTACAAAGACTAAAAAATAAAGCTACAGAGATAACAGTAATAATAACTTTATGCTGAGGGTAACAGAAGAGCCATTACACTCATGCAAATGTACTTCTTTAAAATAAACATATTAAGTCATGCATTCTTTCTGACCTGAATCTGGAAACATTCTTATTGCCAATTTAATACTGGTTCAATAGCCATACAATGGAGTAATATTCAATCAGTAAGAGAGGTATATAAGTATACCTAATAGTGGTAAATAAGTTTCAGATCAATATGTTTTGTGATAAGTAAGGAAAGCTCACTGTACATCTCTATAAACTCCTTTTTGTGGTAGACAGCCACATACAAATACATTTTTTTTTTTTGGTATTTGGGTCACATCCGGCAGTGCTCAGGGGTTACTCCTGGCTCCATGCTCAGAAATCGCTCCTGGCAGGCCCGGGCGACCATATGGGATGCCGGGATTTGAACCAATGACCTTCTGCATGAAAGGCAAAAGCCTTACCTCCATGCTATCTCTCCGGCCCCCTACAAATACATTTTTAAATGATTTTTTGTGATCAACGTGAATTACAAATTTTTCACAGTTTTGTATATATATATTTTTTAATATATATATATATTTTTAATATATATATAAACTGAAAATACAAAGTTTAATGGCCATCTCTGAATAAATAACAAGTATACTTTCTCAGATTCTATTCTTATAAAATAAAAATAACAATTTGGTATTATGAATTTATTAAAAGTAATAACTTTTAGACTTATGGCCATCTTTTGTGAATATAAATATGAAGTCCTCTTAGTCATAAAGACATTTGTTTTATCTTTCTTGCTTAAATGAAGTCATTGATATATCTGTTAGGTTTAACTATGAAGAAAGTTATAGGAAAATAAGACTTGAGAAGTTTTTAAATAAAATGACAACTCTAGTTGAATGTTTTTTAAAGATATTAATTTTAAAGGTATTAATATTTTGTGGACAGTTTTATTTTATTTTTATTTTTGAAAAATATTGAAAATAGAATACTTGGTTCTTGTTAGGTTGGCTATAAGCCCCTTGGAGGAAGAATTTGTTTTTATAAAATATGCAAAACATTTTGATCCATCTCTGGGGAGACTGGAGTCTTGCTAAATATCGTTTGTCATGGTGGGCTGAATAAAATACAAGGAACATACCCAAATAGGGTATAGAAATATGAGTATATGAGCTAATGTAATCACTGTGAGGAAAGGTGAAACAGATCTGTAATATCAGGAGAATTACTTTCCTACATTATGCATTCAATAATTTTAAAACATTCATTTTTAATTTGTATGAGATTTAAGTGATAGATTTGAGCAAAATTAAGCATGGTTTTCTAATGCCATGTTCTTAATGGAATTTATTTGGTGTTTTTTATTTTCTTGTTACTAGGATTTACTCAATTGAAAGTTATAATATAAAATGTAGAAACTAACACATAGAAAAACTGTGAACATAGCTATGAGAAATTTTGTCATTATGATGATTATCTACTATATAATTTCATTTTTTTCTTTATAAATTAGTTAAAATTTTAGAGAACTGATTTTTATTGCAGAATAATTTATTTAGGAGAAATAAAAATTAATCTATATATTATACTTAAAAAGAGTCAGTTGTAGTATAATGTCTTTTATATCACATAAAATAAAGTTCAGTCTACTATAGAATCAGTGATTATTCAGTGTCTCCAAAAGTAGCTCTTTTATTTTGCCAAAATACATTAATATTAATTTATCACTTGAATATTTGCTTTTCATACAATAGAATCCACATGATTAGCTAAGACTAACATATGCTTTTATTATGCAAGTTTATCTGTTCCAGATAAGATAGCATATAAATCAAATATAAACTAAGCCAACAGCACTTCCTTCAAAGACCATGATATTTACATCTTTAAAATCCCCTTTCTGTAAGAGACATGCATGTCTATGTGTACATACATTTAAAAAAGTAAATAAGTCAGCAGCCGGAGAGATAGCATGGAGGTAAGGTGTTTGCCTTGCATGAGGAAAGATGATGGTTCGAATCGATGACATCTCATATGGTCCCCTGAGCCTGCCAGGAGCGATTTCTGAGTGTAGAGCCAGGAGCAACTCCTGAGCGCTGCTGGGTGTGACCCAAAAACCAAATTATATATATAAATATTTCAGAAAATTAACTGGTTGTATCTACGTTAAAATTTCATTGCCTATTTCTCCTTCCACTTATCACCCCCAAACTTTTCATATGATTGCCATTTATAGGATATTATTGGCTGAGGAAGCTTGTCATAGAATAAAATATTATTACTTATTGAATATATCACAATATCATTTATTTAGTATTAATACTACTATTGGTCAAGAAATCTAAATTTTTCCATTATATGTCCTCTGATAGATAGTTATTTATTTCTATTTTTATTTTTATTGTTTTGGTATTTTGGGCCACACCCATTTGATGCTCTGGCTAAGCACTCAGAAATTGCCCCTGGCTGGGGGGGACCATATGGGACACCGGGGGATCGAACCACGGTCCTTCCTTGGTTAGCACTTGTAAGGCAGACACCTTCCCTCTAGCGCCACCTCACCGGCCCCTAGATAAGTTATTTTACTTAGCTATAGAAATCTTTGAGTAGTTAAGTATGAGCTTACAAACAATATATAATTAACAAACATCAAATTAATTGGTGAGAATAATATAAATGCTTTTATTTATTTAGCTGGTCTTGAATTCTAGATGAGAATAACAATGTTAATAAAATATGGATTATAAAAGTTTTAGGGCCACTTATATTTTTGTTTTTGGTATATGAATATTATGTACAATTATATTCAAATATGTGTTGAAAATTTCTTATGTTAAAATGTTTCATTAACTTTAGAACTGAAATAAAATAGGAAAACATTTTAATTAGTTAAATTTTTTAAGGAATCTGTTTGTTTTTGTCTTACTCTGTCTTACTCTGTGTTGGGAAGCTAATCCTGGCTCAGAATGACAGGATCACTCCCTGAGCTGGGGGAATCAAATGGTGCTGCGGTTTGAATTTCATCTTTCGCATATCTAACATGCATTTTACCTCTTTGAGCTATCTACCTGACCCTGCTAGTGACCTTGTAAGTTGTCTGTATAATCAAAACTTATATTAAAACGTATTGTAGTTAACTTTTTCCAATAGTTTCTGCTTCTATTTGTTTTTAATATAAAATATTTTTATACATACACAATATACTGTTCACTGGAGACCACCGACCATCTCTCAAAGCTCTGGGCACAACTAACATTGAAGAAACCAAGATATTTAAAGTTTAGTTCAAAAATTATTTTCTCAGGCCAGGCGGTGGTGCTAGAGGTAAGATGCCTGCCTTGCCTGCGCTAGCCTTGGACTGACCGCGGTTCGATCCCCCAGCGTCCCATATGGTCCCCCAAGCCAGGAGCAACTTCTGAGCGCATAGCCAGGAGTAACCCCTGAGCGTTACCGGGTGTGGCCCAAAAACCCAAAAAAAAAAAATTATTTTCTCCAGACAAGTGATCCATACTTCAATTGTTCATTTCTATTTGCTTTTTTTACTTTCCTGATCTCAAAATTCTCTTCACTATCTATCAACTTATATTGAAGTTGTATCTTTTAGGCTTTGTTGCAGCAGATATATTAATTCAAGTTTATAACTTAATAACAAGGGAGATTATACAATAATCATTAGGGTCTGGTAATGGAATGACCTCAGGAATCAAGCAATGTTGATTTTTTTCAAGATGCCCTAATGGTCAGTGCTTTCTTTATTTGATGCTTTTGTGCTATTCTTCTATGACTGAATTCTCTGTAGCTGTTGTTACTATATGCACTCTTTGGCTTCTAAGATTTAATTTCCAATAACCTGGAATATAACTTAAGCGGTACTTCCTTCCTTTTGTGAGACCCTAGTATATACCACGATTAACCAGTGACCCCAAACTAACAACCAGGAAAAGACTGATTTCTTTATTTTATACATCAGATTTTCTTTAGGAATTATGGTAAGCTTTGCATTTGCAGTCATACTTATGGTCATGAGTTTTTGTCTCTGAAATTGCACATGTGCTGAGTTCAATCCTCATTGCTCTCTGGTTTGAGATTGGCATTTTTTCTGTCTGTAATGTTTGGTACCACAAGTAATTTCTAGCCATACCATACCTGGTTCTGGGTATAAAGGAGTGTGACTTCTGGTGAGCACATCAAATTATAAAAGGGGATGTGTGTACCATGACCAGAAAGTATGAGCCCTGGGAGTATATGAGAGGTACAGCAGTGATCTTGGTGACCAGCTATACTATAAATTATGTGACTTAATGAATAATGAATATGACATAGAGAACATGTGTCCATAATATCACCACAAAAGTGTGAAAACCTTGGTGAGTATAACATTTATCAACTCCCAGTCATCTAAATAACAAGGAAGGGAAGGGAGTGAAAAGAAGGCATTAAAATAGAGAAACAAAATCATTCTCAGGATTTGATTATTCTGAAGAGTATATATTTTGTTAGTGTACTAACTAATCTCTTTGTTTACTGAGAATCCAAGGAGAAAGTAGAAAAAGTAACATAGGAAGTGAAAAAGGACAAATTAGTGGTGACATCACCATCAACTTTTTTTTGAAACAAAAGTTTTTATATAAATATTTTACAAGACTTTTCATGCATCAAACATCACTGATGTTTATGTTGGTAACTCAAAGAGGAATAATAAAATATATTACAACCAAACACACCTGAGTTCTCTAAATTTGATAAGTTGACCACTCTTTTCCTCTTGAACTTTTCCTCTGTAATGCTTTTAAAAGATTGTTCTGCCTGCTTCTTAGTTTCGTATCTGACTCAGGAAATTCAGTCTTAATGACTTAGATTCCTCTTTCTAATTGTCTGTCTCTCCAAACTCACTCCCACTTTTCTAGTACTTTTACTATGTAAGTTATTATTTTTTAATATTTTATTAATTATTCAGTCATTCTGACCAATATTAGCCTTTCTCAAAGGATAACTGAACATGAAATCTTTGTTTTAATCCTCAACGTTTCTGCAAAACTCCAGTTTAAAGATTATGCCCAGTTGACTTCCTGGCCATTCCAGTTGGCTACTCACAGGCATGTGTTATACTGTCTGCCAAATTGAACTCTGGTTCCAACCTTCACCCCTGACACCACTTCTGATGTTTATATACTATATATCAGAGATCATTTGAGGGGAGGGGACTTGAGAGTTTGGAGTCACACCCAGTAGTGCTCAGGGGTTACTCCTGGCTCTGCACTCAGAAATGGCTCCTAGTACAGGCTCAAAGGATCATATGGGATGCTGGGATTGAACCCGGGTCCATCCCAGGTTGTCTGTGTGCAAGGCAAATGCCCTACCATTGTGCTATCGCTCTGGCCTCCAGGGATCATTTTTAACTAACCAAACTAGTATGAAAAAGTAAATACTTCTCTATTTGTCTCAAAACTCAGAGTAATTCAGTAACCACTGTGCCAAGCATATACTCCTGTCATCTTTTAGAACTCCTTCAGATTTTATATGCTTCTCTGAATTGCAAATTTGTTTTCTCTATTTTGTTATCATTGTTGCTTCCAGAGTAGTTTCATATAAGAAAGTATTTTACTTAAACCACAAAGATTTTCCAATGACTGCCAGATCAAATTCAATTTTAAATATTTATAAATATTTTTGTTCTTTTCTTTGGCAGCATAAAATATGATATTTTTCTATCATATAAATTATCTATAACTAGCTGAATAGAATTAATGATAACGTTTACAAGATACTTTTAAACTTTTTTCTACACTATCTATTCTTTACATAATTCACCAAATTTAGATGATTAGAATTCTCAAAAAGAAAAACATTTCATAACAAACCAAAGGAATTACACCATGGAGCATATAAAGCAATTACATAAATTGTTCGTTGAGAAAGGTCAATATTTCAGTCTCATTTATTTCAACTGGCATACAAATGAATTGGCCAGATTTTCATTTGGAAATAGTATAATTTATCAAATTAACTATGCACAAACCTTTTTTTTTTTTTTTGGTTTTTCAGCCACACCCGTTTGATGCTCAGGGGTTACTCCTGGCTAAGCGCTCAGAAATTACCCCTGACTTGGGGGGACCATATGGGACACCAGGTTTCCAGCCGTGGTCCTTCCTTGGCTAGCGCTTGCAAGGCATACACCTTACCTCTAGTGCCACCTCACCGGCCCCGCACAAACTTTTAAGAAGTCAAATAACTAAATATGCTCTGTACATTTTATAAAACATATCTTTCAGTGGAATATAAAGATGAATCATGCAAGATTTTATATAATCATAATATGAGGAGACCCCACATGCCTGGACAGCTAGCCAAAGCAGATTTATCTCAACCATTTTCAAAAGCGCACAGGCACGAATATATATCCCATTTTTACATCAACATATACCCTTTTTAACATAGTCCAAAAATTATTCTAATTCTTGACTATTTATAGGAAAGGAAATGGAATATCCTATATATAGAGTATAGGACTCAAATAGATCTCTGTAGTGTCTAGTGAACGTTATTTTCTATACAGTTATCCTCTCTGACTACTGAGTTTTAGCCTTAAACATTTCATCTATACAATGTATATAGCCCCTCTTCTATATTGCTTTTCAAGACCCAGAGACCTTTCTACTCTCCCCATATCCCAACCCGGATTTGTTATCTCCCCCTTATTTAACCCTCTTTACCCTCAGTTTTTAATTTGTTAGGCACCAAGAACGACCTCCTCCCCAACAGACCACCATCCAGCTCCTCAATGAAAGGCACCCTCTCCATCCCTCCTCTTGTGTCTCAGCAAGAAATCAAAACCAATAAGCCTCCTGACTTAAGCTTGTGACCCCTCTCACCCCCATCAAATTGTGTACAGTTGCATGATACTGGATTCAGCTGCAGCAAAACCCCCAGCTCAAGGACACTACAGGACTCTGGAATGTTGCAAATCATATCTTAAACTCTCGACCAAAGTCTGTAAAACCAAAAGTATTTTGGCTGTCACTCCCCACAAGAATATCTCAGAAGACCTAATTGGGAGGCCTATATTGCCTACGTAAGCTTATTATAAAGTATACCTTTATAATAATGTATCTTAAGATATGTATTACTAAACATACAGATAGCCACCCCCATCACTTTCTTTTTTCAAATACCGTTTTCCCTTTTTTCTAAATTTCCTTTATTTTTTATTATTTTTATTTTTTATATCTCAATTTTATCTATATATTCTATTTTTATATATATACATATTGTCTCTACCTTCACCAGTTTTGGTGCTGCTTGGTCAAAAACTAAGAAAATGTCTTGCCTGGGATAAAAGCTCAGACCACACCACAGATACTATACGTGTAGCCTGTCATTCTTACCCGGAATAGCACCAGCAAAACAAAAGGACACCATACGTTTTTGTATAGGCACAGTAAATAGGGGGAAATCATGAACTCAGACACAAGATCTTATCGTCTAAGGATAAGAACTCACACTTTTTATACAAGGGTGCCTCCCATCCTGGACATATGTCATGTGGATACAACTCATTCTCCACGAGATTGGACAGTGTTAGTTCATTCTCAAATCCCAGATCCCAGACATAGAACTGAAACAACCCGCTGCAACAACACCAGGAACTAAGCTGCGTTGGGAGATATACTTGTGCCAGTGTTAATATGACAACCAGGACAGTGAGGAAATGACAATTTGACCTAAGACCAGGAGATCCTATAACATCACCTAACACTGAGTGGAAATCAGAAGATGTATCGTCCTTTGAAATATGAAAAATAAGAGCGCTAACTACAGAAAACTAACTTTGACAACCGTGACTGGGCAGAACGTGCCTTGAGACCATTAAGGAAAACCCTACCCTAGGCTATAGCCCAGGTCTCTTACAAAAATCAAGATTTCTTAGTACAGAGGCCCAATTCTGACAACAGAGACTGAGCAGAACCATTGGAACCATGATTTCCAAGACTTCGGCTTAGGGAACTAGCAAAAACATGGAGCACATGATACAGAAAACTGAACACACCAACAATGAACCTTAAAGACTCTATCCTAGGCCTTGTCCTAGGACCTGCGCGAATACCAAGATTGCTTGCTACAGTGGCCTTATTTTCTCATCTACAACAGAGAGGAAAGGTTCCTGACACCACAAAAACAAAACAAAACAAAACAAAAAACCTGGGATATGGCAATGAGAAGGTATAGAGCCAGTGTTTGTTCCCATGACAATATGCTTCAAGAGTGGAGAAACCCTGAATCTCTCAGACCACGGGAATTTCCTTCCTTCCCTAATACTTACTGTGCCTATACAAAAAAAAAAAAAAAAAAAAAAAAAAAAAGGTTGGATAACACCAAACCCTCCACTGCAGCACTTTTTCTGGTTTTATTTTTTGTTTGTTTTTTTGATATTATTTTCCTTCTCTTTTTTCTTCTACTTTTTTCTTTCTTTTCTACTTTTGTGGATATTATTTGGTGATTTTTTTCTTTTAGTAGTTGATACCAAATTTTTTCTCCTCTTTTCCTTAACCTTTTTATCTCCAACAGAATAGCATAACTTGAATCATTCAGCCTCATAAATTGAGGGGGAAAAAGAATGATACCAGGACCAGTCACATGAACATGTAGTGTAAATAAAAAATGACCAGACTGGAACACCGAACAGAATATATACCCAACCTCTAACAAGCTATAAGTTGGAGACCAGTTGCACTAGGATTCTGGGGGTTAAAAAAGGGATATGTGGGAGACATGTTGGGAACAAGAGTGGAGGGAGGACAACATTGGTGGTGGGAATGCCCTTCATTCATTGTCATTATGTATCGTAAATAATTCTGTGTAATGAACTTCAATCACAATAAAAAAATTAAAAAAAAAGAAATGTAAATTTTCATTCTCTACTCACTTTATTTTTTTCTTCATTTTACATAGATTTTTTTCCATTATGTAGTATATTTTAGGTAGAATGCTTTTAGCAATTTTTATTTCTAAGGAACAATTTTTTAGTTATTATCTGTATCTATGAGTTCTGAAGTGTTTTATTATTTTCCTGTCACTTCTCCTTAAGTGGTTTTTCTCATAAATAAAAGTAAATTCAGGGTAATAAAATGCAACAATATTTTCTAATATAGAACCTCAGGAGGAAATATTTCTCTATTTGAGTTTTTAGTTTCCCATCCATTCCAAAGACCTAAATAGAAAAACTGAATAGAAGTGTAAAGAATATATTTATACTTTGGTAGAAGTTGTATTATAGTTTTGTATTATTGATACTGGTTTCTGCTGATACCATAAGAAATGAGCACAAACTCCATTCCAGTTCTAATTTTTTTAACTCTGCCTGTCATACTGTAGAAAAATTCAGGCATTAGTGTGAAATATTGTCCCATAATATCGAGTTACTTGGCATAGGAGAGAATAAAGAACAATGTCATAAATAATACTGAGTTAAGAAGTAGAATCATTCATTTCTGATCAAGAGGAAAACCAATAGAGGAAGATAAATTACAAAGATAATATCACGTAATGTTTAATTTCTTACTTTCCTGGAGACTAATGAATGTGGTTAATAGTTTCTTGAACTATCTAGGAACACTTGATCATACTTCTCAAAATGGCTAAAGATTTCTAAATGTAGGTGCTTTCTCTCCACAGCCTAGACCTAAATTCAAGCCAAGAGTGATTGAATTGTCCTTACTATTAAATACTGAATTATAAAATCATAGAATTTTAATGCTAGAAGGTACTTTGAAAGACAATCTTCTATATTATTATGAACATTTGCAAAACATGTGGATGAAAAGTGTGAAAAAGACTTGCTTATAGTCAACCTATGCATTGTTAATGGCATCACAATAGCAAAACTAATGTTCCATAATTTTTCATACACGTTTTCCAAAAGTTTATAACTTGATGATTGTGTTTATATGATACACTATTTATATGTTATATTTACATGCAATTTAATTCAAGCACATACTTTTTATAGTGGATGCTGGTGTGGTTCAGTGGTAAGAGCATATATGTTTCTAATGTAATACTACAAGTTATACCTGATACTGCTTACTTGTGCATGATATTTTGCTCTCTGGGACCTCCTGCACAAAACAGTGCTTTGCTTCAATGTAAAGCAGCTAGATATATGTGAGCACTTCACCTATGTGTATGTGACAACTACAATCAGACTTTTAACTTCTGGTAACTGCATACTAACAACAACAAAAAAACAGGAATGAATGGAGAAAATAATTAAAATTTCTTTTAAAAATTAAAGAAAAATTAAATAATAAAATGTATCATTCTAAATAGAGAACTTTTAATTTTTTGGAGTATCTACAGTGTTTTATGCTTGCTTTTGCATTTCTTTTGTCCTTTCTCTGCTACTAATTTCTATAACTTTCTATTTGCTAAATGAGTGATTTGGATTCAAGACCCCAATTAATTGATGACAGAGAGTATTTTTGGTTTTTTTGTTTGTTTGTTGGTTTTTGGTTTTTGGACCACACCTGATGACACTCAGAATTTACTCCTGGCTATGTGCTCAAAAATTGCTCCTGGCTTTGGGGACCATATGGGTCTCCTGGGTATCAAACCACAGTCCGTCCTAGGCTAGCACGGGCAAGGTAGACCACCTTACTGTTTGCACCACCGCTCCGGCTCCAGAGTTTTTTTTAATGTATTAGTTTTTGTTAATGTTATCCCTAAAATTAGCAGTAAATGATCAATTGGTTTTTATTATATAATCAGTGAATTTATTTTCTAGCTAAGAAAATTCTTTTCTCCAATGGTACCTATTGACATATGTGTTCTCTTCTGTTGCCTCATGATTAAGAAGGACTACATCTTACATTCTTACTTGGAAAATACATTTTAAAAATAAATTGCCTCAATTTCTTCAAAAACATGATATTACTTTACATGTATCCATAGACATGTGAGAAGATAATTAAACTATTTTCTAAAAGGATTGTGGAGGGCTGTGATCATTTAAATACTTTATACATATATATCTATGTATTCTCTATAAAGAGCTATATAAGTTAGAAAATTTATATTATTAAAATATCTGTCTAATTGATTCTCAAACCAGTTTACCATGCATTTTATTTTCATACCAGCTACCTAAGGCATCACACACATGATGCATGTGTTAAGAACTCAGCTGACTATAAATATTTTAAAGTATTTCCTTTAAAAGCTTTTAAGTTGGATCTTATAACCATACTGCTCTTCCCTGTTTATTTACATGTGCCTGTTTTTATGTTTTTAATTTTATATGAAAATTATTTTATAATTTTCAAAATGCACATAATCATTTTCAAGAATTAGAAATACTGTTTTTCCTGATTTATCTTTCTTAGGCATTTTAGTTCATTCACTATATCTAGCCACTCTACTTACGATAATTCCTTAAAAGGTGTTGTCAGAATTTTTGTGATACTTGTAGAAACAGACACGAATTTTCTCATCTTTACATCATTATTCCATTGGAGTGTCATTTTTCAGTTTCTATCAATAGAAAGAAAACTATGACCAGTTTGACCCTCAACATCCCAGGTTTCTCAGAATTGTGCCAGAACCACTGAGTGCAATCAGGAGTAAACCTGATCGCTGCTGGGTTTGACCCCCAAAACAAAACAAACAGGGGCTTGAGTCAATGGTAAGTGGGTAGGGTACATGCTTTTCACCACTCCCAGAACACACCATATAGTTTTCCAGCAATCCACGCGTGTTCCCTGAGCATAGAGGAGTAAACCTTGAGCATCACCAGGTGTTGATGTAAGATTGAAAGCAAGCAGATTTATACGTTCATGTTTTGTTTCTGGATCAATCAAATATGCAGAACCACAGGAAAAGATTTGGCTACTATAGGAGCCAGAGTGGTGATGCAAGCGGTAGGGTGTCTGCCTTGCACGCTCTGACCTAGGATGGACCGCGGTTTGATCCCCCTTCGTCCCATATGGTTCCCCAAGCCAGGAGCGATTTCGGAGCACATAGCCAGGAATAACCCCTGAGCATCACCGGGTGTGGCCCCAAAACAAAACAAACAAACAAATAAACAAAAAGATTTGGCTATTATACCCGTGAAACTTTGAGGTGCTTTCAATATTTAATGGATTCTTATTGTTTCTAGAAGGAAAGCATAAATGACATTATTTATGTTGTTTTAGCCTGTCTGTAGGTAATGTTTTAAGCTGTATGTAGGTAATAACACTGTGAAACTGCAAAATTCTGAAACCCATTGACTGACTAAATATTTAGTCAATTGATACCAGAATAAATATATAAGACTTTTTTTTCTATGTCTGAATGTCTTTCTTAGTGGTTGCTAAAAGGGATAAATAATTAGAGAGAATAAAGCCTGTAAAGCATTTGCCTTGTATGCAGCTGACGTGCATTTTATCCATGGCACTACATATTCTTTCCTAAATTCAACTAGATGTGATCTTGGAGCACAAAGCCAAGTGTAAGCTCTACATGCTGTCTCTTGAGCACTAATGGGTGTGCTCTCAGAGCACTCAGCTCTGAGCACAGATGAGTAGTCCTCAAAAACAAACCCAAACCAAAAAGCTTAATACTAGTTATGGCAATAGGAAATACAATTATTGAACAAAATTAATTTGCTTAATATTTTACCTGGGGACCGGAGAGGTGGCACTAGAGGTAAGGTGTCTGCCTTGCAAGCGCTAGCATAGGACGGACGGTGGTTCGATTCCCCCAGTGTCCCATATAGTCCCCCCAAGCCAGGAGCGGTTTCTGAGCGCATAGCCAGGAGTAACCCCTGAGCGTCAAAATGGGTGTGGCCCAAAAACCAAAACAAAAAAACAAACGTTTAATATTTTACCTGTTCTTTATGGTCACAACTGCAACCAGTAGTAAAACATTTTAATTTATGATATTGCATGATTTAGATTATTTCAAATGAGTTTAAACACTTTTAACTATATTTTATGTAAATTTTATGTACTACATATCAGCTTAGTAGTTTGTGTTGATGTTGCTTAGTTTTACTCAGGTCTTGTTTAGGATGAATCTGGTGTGGATCATTTAAGTGATTTAATTTTGTTCTGTAAATTATCCCCAAAGAGATTAGTCCAGGTAAATCCTGAAAACAGAAGAACACATGTTAAGTCCACTCACACAGCCTATAGAATTTGTGGAGGCATAATATTTTTGAAATTTTTGAAATAAAATAACAGAATTCCTTCTGAAATATTTAATATTGGAAAAATAAAATAATCTTAGAATAGTCCTAGAATTTTTTTTTTTGGTTTTTCGGGCCACACCCTTTTGATGCTCAGGGGTTACTCCTGGCTATGCGCTCAGAAACCGCTCCTGGCTTGGGGGGACCATATGGGACACTGGGGGAATCAAACCACGGTCCGTCCTATGCTAGCGCTTGCAAGGCAGACACCTTACCTCTAGCGCCACCTCGCAGGCCCCAATTCTAGAATTTTTATAATAATCACGAATGAATACAAAGTAGAACAAGTTATGTATATTTCGTGAATGAAAAACAACTTGCTTATTTTAAAATTATAATTTATCATTGCTTTTGTGCATTTGAAAATGCTAAATTAATGTCAAAAGTTGAAAGTGTTCAACACATGTCTTTCAACAGAATGTTAATCATATTTCATTTAAGCACATGATAAAAATAAAGAAAATTTGCATACGTCAAAGGAGGAAAATTATTAGACACAGTTTCAGTATCACATAATGAAACCTCTGAATACTATAAATTTTCAAAATTTGTCATGAAAAAGTTGATGAAATAGAAAACAATTAGGAAAAACCATCAGAACTTTATTTTACATTATAAGTAGTCAAGAATTTCTATATATAAAATAATAGCATTTTAAAAAATAATTAAAAAATGTTCAAAAAAAGGGAAAAAGTAGGAGAAAAGGTAAAAAAGGGAGGCAAAATGGCAATAATTGGTAAATCAAAATAATTCCAATATGCAAACTTATATTCACTGGTATATTACATAAAACAAATATAAATAAATTATTTAATAAACACAAATTTTTAAAATAGTATTAAGCCCCATTTTTTCAGATGTGAGATATATTTAGGCATTAAAGGTAAATCAAAAATAAAATCTGATAAATAAATATTATATTATATGACTTTTATGGTGTATTACTATATACATTTAAGATATAAAAATGTTGAATCTAATTTTTGTTAGCAGAGACACATATAATTCAATAGAATGCATTATTTTTAACTATCCTGTTATATAATCATCTATTTTATATGAAATTTTTGGAAGAAGTTGTAAAGTTATTATGTCTAAATCATGAATCTAGCAGGCAAATTTAACTAGAAGCAGACGTATCAAAAAAAAAAAGCTTGTGACACTTGCTAAAAATAAAGAAGAAAGTTGGAAGTTATTAGGCTATTTGGATGAGTTTTATATGTTGTACTATATTTATGTGACAGCAGACATCTCTGAAAAGTAGTATCATAATATATAAGTGCATGTGAATAACCTATTACATATTTATTACATATATGCAGTCTCCCTCATTTATAGAAAGTTAACAATGTCATTTAGCTCTTACAAAAGAGCTACTATGTCCTTGATATTCAAAGGAAATTGAGGAATTGGCAGAGAGGTTTTATTTTGTTTTGCTTTTGTTTTATGAATACAAACCTAGCAGTGCTCACAGCTATTTCTGGTAAGGCTTGGGGACCATATGGGGTGCCTGGATTGCTCAGGGATCAGTGTTTAAACAACAACAACAACAACAACTAAACCCTTAGCCATGATACTATTTGTTCAGTTCCTTTTTCCCATTTTTAACCCCAGAATGACACAGTCCCTGAGCACCCAGCTAGTGTCTTAAGTTCTGTCCCAGGTATTAACACAGGTGGTATATTGATTGCACAATTACTGATATCACTAATATATTCAGAAGATTATGTTTAAGTTTTATGTGTTGTTTGAAAGTATGATTAGATTTGAAAGTATTATTTTGATTTAGTATTATTTGAAAGATTAATTTTGGAGTATGGAAATTCAAATTTTATGTGTGTGTGTGTGTTTTGAAGGGGGGCACACCAGGTGGCACTCAGGCTTACTTCTGGTTCTGCATTCAGAAATCACCCCTGGCAGGCTGGGGGATTGTATGGGATCTGGGGAACAAACCCTGGTCGTCTGAGTGCAAGGCAAACAACCTACTGCTGTCTTATTGCTCAGGCCCTCAAATATATATATATATATACATACATACATACATACATACATACATACATACATACATACATACATACATACATACACACATATGTGTGTATGTATGTATATATGTGTGTATACATATAATTTATATACATAGTTTATATATGTATAATGGAAATTAATATTTTATTATATGTTGTTTCAATTTATAAAAAAATTTCACAGGTGTACCTTACTTTCAGAAAAACCTGTATATTTTAGCTTACTGGTTGCTAAATATTTTGCATATCACTCTGCTCATTGGCTTCTGTCTAAAAGTGTAACTGTAACTGAAGACACTTGGGCAACTTCGAATCAGCCTCTCCACCATTTTAGTTCTGCTTTTCTCAAATGGAATTGAGTTCTTTAGCAGTAGAGTTCCCTCCTGGTAGTAAGATGGTCAGGAAGTCCCATTAGATCCTCTTCACATGCTTTTGACAATCAAAATAATCTATTAATTGACTTTCGGGTAGTTTTCTCTTAATTGCAAGAAAATTTCATTTCATAAGTCTGAAGAAAACTTTCAAACTTTCCTGTGACACAGGTATGTTCTAAATCATATATATATATGATTATATATCATAATATATCATTATATATCATATATATATATATATATATATATATATGGTTCATGCAACCATAAGACATGCACTGATAGAAAGTTCCTGTACTAGTTTTGGTTTTGCTGCAGTCTGAGTTTGCAGTAGAGAGGTTTTGGGGGAATGGATAACAGGGATACAACTATAAATCCCAAAGGTATTTCTAGCTTCGTCCTGTGATAAATTTCTCTGGTTGCTTTAAATCTTGAATCACTTAATATATATATATATGCATATATAGATATGTATATATGTACATATATATACATATAGGTAAAGGCCCCTAAACCCCTTTTAATTTTTCTAAAATCTGGATGAATGTTTTCTACTTTGACTTAATACCAACTATCTTTTACAGGGTCAGGGAGTTGGCTTTTGGAAAAGAATTATTTTCACCCTCTGTGTTCACTCTTAAAATTAACGAGCCACTTGAAGTTGGAGTTATTTCTAGGCACAGTAAAATCAATGTTATTTTTTGTATTCAGTTTATTTATATTCTTTGTAAATAAATATTAAATATTAAATATGTGTGAATTTTAAACATTCTTTTACTCACACATATATAATTATGACCTACTTATTCACAATTACTACATAACTGGGTCAGATAACACTTTCTCGGATTCTTTAAGGTTGAGTGAAGTTCATTTATTCATTCCAAAGGCTTGAAGGCCTTGGAAACAAAAGTCAAGTTTTGAAGGACTTATGTGGCATTGGCCATAACCTTGGTGGGCCAGGGTGGGGTGAAACAAAGGCATGCTCCCTTTGTTGACTATCTTTGGTCTCAGTTCTCGAGGTGCTAACTGGCTATGATGGAAATCTTTCAGAGTTACATGTACATCATGCAAATGAAACAATGAAAGTAAAATTTGAATTAACAAAGTTTTTATAGCTTCTGTTTTTACTCTTAATTGTCAGACAAACCCATTAAACAGTTCTTCAACCTGGTGCTTAGGAGTATGTTTTTGGCAAGTCATAAATTGTTGACTACAATCACCCCTAATCAAAATACATGAATCTCTATTATTTCCTTTTAGATCTCATTGCCAATGTATACTAATAAAACCTATTTAATAAAATACTAAAAGCATGCCAGCACAGCACTTTTCTTCATGCTCCCTAACATTTTTCTCTGAGTTTCAGTGATCTTTGTAATTATTATTAAGTTTAACTAGCTTTATAGGGCACAGTCTTTAATTTCTTATTGCTTAAAAATGTTGCTACAAATTAATTTACCTTAATAGTTTTTATACTTTGAATATATTTTGACTATATTTACATAGAAATAATTGCTAATAAACATTCATAAAAGATTTATAGTTTATTATATTAAGTTTCTTTCTAGTGACTAATTGAAATAATTTCTACCCCATAAAATATATATTTATATAGAAATGTCCTTATTTTAACATTATGCATTATATTCTATTGAAATATGATATATTTATTTATATTTTACTGCCTCATAAGAAATCAAACAACATATTTATTGTTCAAATTCTAATTCCCTATAGTATTAGAAAAATAATGAGAATAATACATAATTTGGAAATTATTTGGTTATTTTGATATTAATTTAAAATAGAAATATTTTCATTGTTACAATTAGTGTGAAATTATTTTAGTCATTTTATTATTATTTGATATTTGTATTTTTTATTAGTGTATATTTTGTTTTTTTTTTTTTTTTTTTTTTTTTTTTTTGTGTGTGTGTGTGTGTGTGTGTGTTTGGGCCACACCTGGTGATGTTCAAGGGTTACTCCTGGCTATGTGCTCAGAAATAGCTTCTGGCTTGGGGGACCATATGGTATGTTGAGGATCAAACCGTGGTTCATCCTAGGTTAGCCAAGTGCAAGATAAACACGCTACCACTTGCGCCACCACTCTGGCCCTTGGTGTATTTTATTTAAAAAAAAAAAAAAAGAATGTGTTGTATAGGAACAATAACACAGTGTTTAGGGTATTTGCCTTGCATTCGGCTGACCTGGCTTAATTCTCCAGCAATGCATTATGTCCTCTGAGCCTGCCAGGAGTATTTCCTAAGAGCAGAGCAGGGAATAATCCCTGAGTGCTGGTGGATATGGCCCCCTTAATAAAAAAAAAAGCTAAAAAGAATGTGTTATAATTTTATAAGAATATGTTGTGACAGTTTTAAGATATTTTATGCCAAAGTATGCTTTATTTAATTTTACTAGTCTTATAAGCAAGTATATTTCTGATTATACTTAGCATTTGATATACATTCAAGATAAATGCTTTAATCCTTGTTTATTAAAATAATATTTTGTGTACTTTTATATATTTGGTCTTTGACATATTGAATTTAATATTAAGACAATACACATAAATTATTTTTTCTCTTGCATTTACTAATTTTTAAATCATTCAAGGAATTTTTTATGTCTATAATTTAGAAAAATTTAAATTTCATATTGTATTATATTTTTGGGAATCTCTTCCTTTCTTACACAGTTCAAAAGTTTTGAGAGCTCCTTTATGTACCTGTTACAAATTTCTCATCTAGGTTTTAAATCATGATTATAATTTTAATGAATATGCTCATGAGATGCATTCTTAATTTAATGATTAAAAGCTCTATATTTAGGAATGACTTCACATATCACATTTTTATTTGGTCCCATGCTTAACCTGATTGCATTACTATTAAGATTTATTGACAATGCCTCTTGATTTTTTTTTCTGTAGTCAGTTATATTCCGTTCAGTATTCTTTTTTTTTTTTTTTTTTTTTTTTGGTTTTTGGGCACACCCGGTAACGCTAAGGGGTTACTCCTGGCTTGCGCTCAGAAGTCGCTCCTGGCTTGGGGGGAATATGGGACGCCGGGGGATCGAACCGCAGTCCGTCTCCTAGGCTAGCGCAGGTAAGGCAGGCACCTTACCTCCAGCGCCACCGCCCGGCCCCTCCGTTCAGTATTCTTCAATAGTTGCTTCATGGCAAATATTTTCTGTTTTATATATGACAAATCAAACTTTTATTCATTGAAAATAAGTGATGATGCAAACCCTATAGATATTTTGTGGCATTTGTTGTTATTACAGGGGAGCAAAATTTGCTAGGAAAATTTATTTGATGAGTATATTAGTTTTAGCCCTGAAGATAGTGTGCCTTTGAAAGAGATTGTTTTATGCAATCTTTTTTTTTTTTTTTTTTTGTTATTGGTTTTTGGGTCACACCCGGCAGCACTGAAGGGTTGGTTACTCCTGGCTTTCTGCTCAGAAATCACTCCTGTCAGGCACGGGGGACCATATGGAATGCCGGGATTCGAACCACAGTCCTAAACACCTTACCTCCAAGCTATATCTCTGGCCCTTTATGCAAAGTTCTTTTTTTGTTTGTTTGTTTGTTTGTTTGTTTATTGGGTCATACCCGGCAGGGTTTAGGGGTCATTCCTGACTCTACACTCAGAAATTGCAAGGCAAACACCTTACCTCCATGCTATCTCTCCGGCCCCTTATGCGGACTTCTTAATTGAGTTATCTCTTTCACTCTTTTTTGTACATTGGAAGATATAATTCATCTCAGGAAGACAGACTTCATCTTCAATGGGAAGGGAAAACTTAAATTTATGTCTCCTTTTACCTTGCCCTCTACTGTCATCTCTCTAAAGATGACACCTAGTCTTTTTCCAATATCTTCTATTTTAATTAAGCTATTTAAGATTAATCTCTGAGGCCAGAGCAATAGCATAGCGATAGGGTATTTGACTTGTATGCGGCTGATCTAGGATGGACCTCAGTTGGATCCCCAGCATCCCATATGGTCCCTCAAAACCAGGGGCTATTTCTGAGTGCATAGCCGGAGTAACCCCTGAGTGTCACCGGGTGTGTCCCCCCAAAACAAAACAAACAAACAAACAAACAAAAAAGTAAAATTATTCTCTGAAGCATTGCATGGAATACTAAAACATTGTTGAATTGTTATCATGTATATTATATATAGGATATATCCATGTTAAAATAAACTAACAAGCAAACAACAAACACCCACCAAATATTCTCAGCTATTTCATTACGTCTCATGTTTGCTTATATATTTTTGTCCAATTTCTGAAGAAGAATGGAATTTCTAAGATAAATTTTCAAGGTCATAAAACATATTCTACCTTTCTAGTCATCTCACATACTTTTAAGAAAAATAGGTATGTAAGAAAAAATAGCTATAACTAAGTTAAAATCTTTGCTTAAATATTTAATTGTTTAGACTATTTATATCTAAACATTTACTCCAATATTCATAAGAGACAAACTTGTTCATTCCCCAAATTTATTGAAGGGTGGTTAAAAAGAGACACTCAACGTTTGTATAGCCTGATTATCCCAACATTGCCAAATAAAATTGTTATGGCATATAGGGAATGGAAGTTCCAATAGTTTAATTTTGTTATAGCAGAAATTGCACTCTGATTTCTATATTCAATTGGTCAAAAGTTAAAGGAACCAGGGGCCGGAGAGATAGCATGGAGGTAAGGCATTTGCCTTTCAATCAGAAGGTCGGTGGTTCGAATCCTGGCATCCCATATGGTCCCCTGAGCCTGCCAGGTGCGATTTCTGAGCATAAAGACAGGAGTAACCCCTGAGCGCTGCCGGGTGTGACCCGAAAAACCAAAAACCAAAAAAAGAAAAAAAACAAAACAAAACAAAACAAAACAACAAGAACTAAAAACAAAAAACAAACAAAAAGCTAAAGGAACCAGAGATTTTAATTCTGAATTTTGACCAACTGAATTTGGAAATTTTTTTTATTGAAAAGAATAAAGGAAGGGAAAATAATGCATGACACTCCCAGAATTCAATTGGGGTCTTTTTCAGCAGGTGTCCAAAGAATAGCAGACATCTTTTTCCCTTTCCACAAAATAAGGTTAATGATTGTTTTTCATCCTGATTAAAGGTAGCAGGTTGGTAAGAAAGAGGAAAGGTTGTTGAGATCATTATCTTCTGGTGTCTGATCATCTACATTATTCAGGTTGTTAGGCATATCCTGCCTACCTTCTAACATTCTGTACCAGTAATGCATTCTTCAGGATCACAACCCAAATCTCTCCCTATCTTCCCTTTTGTCCATATGATTTTTTTGATGTACTTTTCTCCTTGTCACTTCTCTGTCTATAGTGAATTTCTCCAAAAATTACCATCTCTCAGCTGAGTTGAGGGATACAAACTCTTACTGTTGGAACCAATATAAATAAGACATTATCAATTCTCATGACTTTGTTTCTACTAATATTCCAGTTTTATGGATACCCCCATGCACCTTTTCTCCTTCCTTCAGAGCTGGAGATATATTTATTGGATCTCCATTGAGTTTATGTCATAAATCTACTATTCTATCTCAACTTGTCTCTGAGATGTCACTTAACTTCCTGTTACTATTATTCTATCTGCTCCAAATTTCTATTGACTTCTCTAGAGTGCTTTTAGTTTCTACATCATTCTTCCCCTTATGGATTCATGCTTTTATTTTTAAAACTATGTTAAGTGCCATTTAAGTCAGGTTTGGAGAGATAGCAGGGAGAAATGAACATATGTCCCGCCTACATTTTCCAGACAGTCTGTCATGATATATTCTCATACCCCCTGTGATAAAAGAGCCCATTAACTGCTTAACACCAGCTATGCTCTTACCTATTGTTAACAAGATGTCAAAAGTACAAGCTATGTGATTTTGAAAGGCTTGACCCTTACTGACCCAAGATAATCATAATCATTGATGGAGAGAAGAAGGAAGACTCTTCCAGTAATTGGTCTTATTTTTCTGCATAGACAAATTTTGGGAGTAACAACATTGCCAAATCATTATTCAATCAAATAATAATTATAAACAATATACATAAAAATGATAGCTGATAAGTTTAAAAAGTATCTGCATGCTTTCACTATTTTTTCTTAGATGTTTAGATCAGATTAAATCAAATTTAGATTTTTTTCCACCAAAGGAAAGATAATAGGATAAGCTTAAAGTGCTAGGAGTCATCATAATAAAAAACCTCCAAATATCTATAGGTGAATTGTGAGCAAAATCACTGGAATACAATCAGAAAATTTTTCAATTCATAGCAGGTGTCTGAAGTGATGGTGGTCATTTGGAGGTCTATGAATTTTTACTTGTAAAATTTGACCTAACTTTGATAGTTTGGGACAAATCTTTTGTTTCAGAGTTCAATTTCTTTTTTATTTCTATGGCATAAATATTTTAATATTCCCTTTGTATATTTAATGAGGCTCTGAAGGGAATAAAGTAATGACCATTCCTAATATGATGTTTCATTTCTTCTCTTTTTGATAGTTTGTGTAATATATATATTTACATAGTTTTTAAATTCTGGAAACAATAATTTGTGTTTAAGTTATTCTCATGTGTTTTTTGAAATGTAAATTATATTGCTTAATAAAATTATACTTCCTGCTAATTTAAATTCTGGTACTCTTCATCCTGAAATTGGACAGTTCTGAGGAGGTATAGTAGCGTAAATTTAAAGGTTGTGAGATCTAGAGTTTTTAAACATAATGAATATGATGGGCCCATTTAAAAAATTGGAGTATCAGTACATATTTTCTAAATATATAAGTTATTATATACGTATCAAAATATGTTATGAGAGCTATGAGAAATATACAATGTTTTTCTAGGAAAATATGAGATATGATTGCCAGCCAATCTATCTATATTTATTAGTATTATTTTAAGCAAAAAATGTCATATAAAGGAATATACTTCATTTACACTCTTTTCTAGGGTTTAATTTTCAACCATTAATAATGAATTCAAATATTATATAGGCCTATTTGTGTATTTTGTATATGTGTAATTTTTTTCATTTTATTTATAGGTTGGGGGAATTGCTTGATTTTAGAAGGCAGAAAATTGCCCTTGGAATTCCTACGCAGGGTTTAGCATAATCAAATATTTCACATAGCATCCTTTTTATAAAGAATGTTTTATAAAGGGATGCTTATTTGTGAGCAATGACAGTACTTGTTATATTTATAATGGGTATTTTATTGTCAGCTATGTAAAATTCATAAATATTTCTGGGATTTAACATGACCCCCTTCAATTCTTAGAGGTATCTTTATCATGAATTATACTCAAGGGGTAGAAATAATTGACATTATCTTCTAGTTAAATCAGCAGAACAGCAAAGCTTTTTTTTTATAGATCTGTCTGTATTTATTTCAGAAAAGGGAACAACCTTTCAATGTCAATGTTTTTGTTCAAGAAATGAATACTTTATTTATATTTTATTGATAAATATTATTTAATGAATCACAAAGATTTTTATAATTGAATTTTAGTCACACAATATATAACATTTCACCAATATACAATACTTTTTATCACCAATGTCCTCAGTTCTCCTCCTGACTTCTTTTATATCCCTCTCCTGCCTACCTCTGTGGCAGATATTACTCTTGCTCACTCTCACCCTTTTTTTCTTTTAGACACTGTGGTTTGCAATTTGTTACTGAATTTGATATAATACATATCACTTTATCTCCTTTCAGCACCCAGTATTTGTCCTGAGTTTCCAAATATCAATTGTTATAGTGGTTTCTTCTTCTCTGTCCTAACTGCTCTCTCTCTATTTGTGGCAAGCTTCTTACAATAGACTGGTCTTCTTGCCCTTGTCTTTTTTGT
Organism: Suncus etruscus; assembly: GCF_024139225.1. Classification (NCBI taxonomy): domain Eukaryota; kingdom Metazoa; phylum Chordata; class Mammalia; order Eulipotyphla; family Soricidae; genus Suncus; species Suncus etruscus. The sequence continues at coordinate 60,961,358 of NC_064860.1, read as the reverse complement.
CATTGGATATTATTAACATTCTTACTATTTTTTTTAATATCCCACAAGTATGTCTAGCCATTCTATGTCTATGCTCCCTCTGAATCATGTAGATTGACAGAGTTAACATAGTGTAGCCAGCGGGCTTTTCTGCATTGTGATTTTGGACCCTAGAAGAGGGGTATATTCCTAGGAGAGGTATTTCTGGGTAATATGGGAGCTCAATTTTTAGCTTTTTTTCTGAAGAATAAGAGATTACTTTTAATGATTTAAGTTTATTTACTTAGCCATTTTGAAATCTAAAATCTAAATTTTTGTAGCAAAATGGCAATTATAGCGGCAGTATATTTATTAGTATTTTAGTCATTTTATAATGCTTGTCATTTTTTGTGCAGTTGGCTGAACTTCATGTATAACTGCAACCACCCTGTACAGATGTGCATTCCATTCTAGTGACTCATTTTTTTCATTATTTACTTCCAAGTTCAAAATATATCAAATCATATCACAACCTAGAATTATAGGTTCATATTTTATGGGGCATCATCCTTAAACATTGTCCTGTAAAGTTTTTCTTCATCTGTTTCAAATTATTTTTATTTCAAATGTCATGTTTAATAACAGGAAGGACACTGTTCATTTTTTTCTTAGAAATTATACTGTCAAATGGGTAGAAATATAAACCTTGTGCAGATGAACAGATACTTCACTTCAACATTCTAAGCATATTAATTCACTTAGTGAAGGCATGACAAGATGAACTCATCTATGAATATTTTCTTTATAAAGGGAGAAATGAAACACAAAGGGAAGGGTACTAGTAATCAGAAATAAAGTGTTTACATATATATTTTAAAAATAGTCTCAATTTTTGTTATGGTTGGTTGAGTTTTAATTATGTGTTTTGAGAGAAACTATACATATGTACAATTTCCAGATTTTAATGTAATGTTTCGTGATTAATGTGTTCTAACATTTGTGATATTGTAATTGATACCAGGTGTAAAATAAGCCTTTGATTTATCTGATGGCGTCACAAAAAGATTTTTTTGTAAAGGAGCTGGCCCTTCACAGTATTCAGTATTTAGGAGGCCTGGAGACCTTTCACGGAGATTATTAACAACCAGGCCAGAGCCTTATGGGACCCACCTATGGGTCTCAGTCACCTCCAGAGTTATTCCTGAGATGCTCAGGGAACAATTTAATACAGGGCTCAAGCAGATCTTAGCTAGACTCAAAGCATGCTTTTAAATTCCAATACCATATCTCTAGCCCTGAAAGAATGGTTTTTGGGATGTGCATAAAAGTACCAAGTACCTTTCCTGGCACATTCAGCCAATATTGTTTATCTGATATGTCAGAACTGAGTCTGCTAATGGTGTGCTTCTCTGGACCACTTGCATTCAAGGCAATCAAAGCCACAGCAGAAGTGCTGGTGGAAGGAAGGTCATGGAATATCTGGGATCAAACTCAGGGTTTAGTGCTTTCCAGACAAGGATTTTTGCCCTTTGTACTGTCTTCCTAGCTCATAAAATAATGTTTAGATATTTGATATTTGGTGAGATATCTTGGGGGCTAGAGAGATAATACAACTAATAGAATGTTTGCAGAGTCAAGAGATAGTTCTAAGTACAGCCAGTTGTGGCCCCAAAACTTTAAAATAAAACCAACAAACAAAATATGAAATTCTTTCATAAACTTAAAATTTTAATCAAATGAGTTGAATCAATATGCTAATTTCAGAGATCATAAATCTTAATAACTGTTAAAAAAAAACTATTATGAAATGGTCCCCTGAGCCTGCCAGAGCGATTGCTGAGTACAGAGCCAGTAATAACCCCTGAGCACAGCCAGGTGTGGCCCCACCTCCAAAAAAAAGACACAAAAATAAAGAGCAAGGAACATAATAGTCTAGAAGTCTTGGAACTGACTTCAAACAGGTTATTCATGTTTCTCTGCTTTGGTTATTAATGAACTAATACTTCTAGCACTGATTTTTACCAAATACTTTTTTTCATTTCTGTTTCTTGTCTAATTCTTTATTTTTCTGTTCGTATCATCCACTTCTTCTTTTTTCTCATATGTAACTGGCACTGAAGCCTCAGCTATATACTTTCACTGTTTCTAATTTTTTCAGAATTTCAATATTCTTAGGATAAATTGAAGGTCAATTTAAAACATGTAGTACAGATTTAGTACAGGTTAGCTTAACTTATTAGCTGGCACAGATGGATTGATCTCTAGCGCAAGGAGATACTCTTTCAGTGTATCTGTAGCAACAGGCACATCTCCACCCACCAGCTGTTTTCTTTATATATCTCAAAAGGGAATTATTAGATTTTCACTTTATGGTAGTATGGAGCAGAAATTGATGATATGAAAAATATGCAGAGGCTTTTAAATATTAGTCAGGAAGATCCTTTTATTTTAATCTGTAGGTATCAGAATAAGGTTTATTAATATACAAAAGTGTTTTTCTCTAATACATAGCAATATATTGGTAAATACATTTTTTCCTCTTTACTGGCACAGTATATATATTTCTGAATCTAAGAAAAACATCTAAGGGAGAGAAATTAAAGTATTATATGATAGATAGTATAGTATATATTAAAGCATAAAATAATATTGCATCATAAAATATGCAATATATTATATTATACTATGTATATTTATTACATATTACATAGTATTACATACTATTCTTCAATGATTGCAAATAAACAAATAATGTTAAGAAAATGTGGATATTGTGTTCAATCTGCTATTAATCATTTCTTTTAAAGTAAAGCAAAGTAGTATAATTTTCTAAAATTACCAAATATAATAAATGATTATTATATAAAAGAGATCTATGCAAATCAAGTTAAATTGTTTTTTGAAATGTATAAAGTACTTATATTGTTTTAGTTGGTGATAAAGTTGATCATTATTTCATCTACTTTCTCTCATTCTTCAGTTTTCAGTTATACAAACACAATGCTAGTAGAACTTAAGCATCTTATAGGTTATAAAGCTTAATCAACATTAATACCATATTTAGGCTTAATTCAATTTATATGACCTGGAACAGCAGCCTATAATCAGAAGTAAAATAAAAATATTTAATTTTAGATATACAAGATAAAGTGAATGCACAGAATGTTAATGAAAGACTATAGGTATAGGTAAAAACGTTTGTTGAAAAATCTATTTTTAAAAAAATTGTTCAACTTTGTTGAAAGCTTGAATTTGTTGTTTTGTTTTGTTTTGTTTTTTCCGGCCACACCCGTTTGATGATCAGGGGTTACTCCTGGCTAAGCACTCAGAAGTTGCCCCTGGTTTGGGAGGACCATATGGGACTGAGGGATCGAACCGCAGTCCTTCCTTGGCCGGCGCTTGCAAGGCAGACACCTTACCTCTAGCGCCACCTTGCTGTCCCCGAAAGCTTGAACTTGTTATGGTGCAATCTTGGAGAAAAAAAAAATTTTTTTTGATTTTGAGGCAATAAACTTAGAGCCTTTTAGACTGATTTTTTGGTAAATTGAAAGCTATTAATATATACTTAAACCATTTTGCAATTCTATTTTTTCTTTTATAATGCAAATGAAATATTGCAATTATATAAGCTCTCTGTGACATAGCATAGTTTTCCTCTCGGGATTTTAGTTACCTAATTCTAAATTCACTTCCGTGGGATAATTATGACCTATGATATTTTCCTCCCAACTCTAAATTCTTGTATTATAATTTTACAATAGTATTCATAGAAATATATAATAGTTGTAAAAGTTAGGTATAGAGAAGCAGAAGTGAATTTTCCACAAATATTTGTACTATAAATATATATATATTCATATGTATAAAATATGGTTCATACATTAAGATATAATCAAACATTTTATTTGTTTGTTGTTGTTGTTAACACTCTAGAATTGGTAGAATTAAAATAAATTTGTAGGGGCCAGATTGGTGGCAAGCTGTATAACCTATAAAATGCTTAAGCACATCTGCCTTGAGCGCTCTAGCTTAGGATGGACTGCGGATCCAATCCCCGGTGTTCCTTATGGTCCCCCAAGCCAGGAGCGATTTCTGAGTGAATAGCCAGGAGTAACCCCTGAGCGTTACCGGGTGTGGCCAAAACAAACAAACAAACAAACAAACAAACAAACACATTTTGAGGCTTCCCCCTGCTTGCTTCAACCTGGGAATTTTGATCTTCTCTGGCATTCATCCCCTGACTGGTGGGAGTGCCATCTAGTCCAACCTTTATGGAAAGCGATATGGAGATTCCTCCACAAACTGGAAATTGAGCTCCCATATGATCCAGCTATACCACTCCTAGGAATATACCCGAGGAACACAAAAATACAATACAAAAATCCCTTCCTCACACCTATACTCATCGGAGCACTATTTACAATAGCCAGACTCTGGAAACAACCAAGATGCCCTTCAACAGATGAGTGGCTAAAGAAACTGTGGTACATATACATAATGGAATACTATGCAGCCATCAGGAGAGATGAAGTCATGAAATTTTCCTATACATGATGTAAACAAGGAATCTATTATGCTGAGTGAAGTAAGTCAGAGGGAGAGAGAAAGAATCAGAATGGTTTCACTCATCTATGGGCTTTAAGAAAAATGAAAGACATTTTTAACAGTATCTCAGAGACAAGAGAGATGAGGGCTGGTAGGTGCAGCTCATGATATGAAGCTCATCACATAGAGTGATGAGTGCAATTAGAGAAATAACTACACTGAAACTATCATAACAACGTGAATGAATGAGAGAAGTAGAAAGCCTGTCTCGAGTACAGGTGTTGGTGGGGTGGGGAGGAGGGAGATCTGGGAAATTGGTGGTGGGAATGTTGCACTGGTGAAGGGGGGTGTTCTTTACATGACTGTAATCATACAACTATAATCATATTTGTAATCATGGTGTTTAAATAAAGATAATTAAAAAAAAGGTAAACATGCAGCTATATATGACCTGTCTGTCACAACTCACTGTATTTATTCAAGAGAAATAAAAACATTCACCTGAAAAGCAAAATAAATAAATAAATTTGTAGACAAAATAATTTTATTATGTATTTATATCTAATTTAAGGAAAATACTTATGAAAGAGAAAAATTCCTTTTTCTTT